>NC_133793.1:15105288-15139209 GCF_003597395.2 Chelonoidis abingdonii | reverse complement strand
GCCCTGGAAGTTTTTCACCTTCCTTGGCAGCATGGAGCACGGGTCACTTGCTGGAAGATTCTCTGCACCTTGAAGTCTTTAAACCATGATTTGAGGACTTCAATGGCTCAGACACAGGTTTGATAAGGAATGGGTGAGTGAGATTCTGTGGCCTGCGTTGTGCAGCAGGTCAGACTAGATGATCATAATGGTCCCTTCTGACCTTAAAGTCTATGCGTCTATGATTCTATGATAAGAGGGCGGGTGGCAGGTTCTCATAGCAGTAACATGCAGGGCTTGGTTCCCCCCTTCCCATCACGAGCTTTGCGTGGCCATTTACATGGGTGTGAAATGCCACTGCTGGAGTGAGTGCACGGAGAGCCATGAGGTAGAAGCAATTACCCCATGTCTCCTCAGGTATAAATGACAACACAAGGTGCAAGATGGCCTCTCCCTCTAGGTATTGTGTGGCTTGAGTTGGAAGGTCTATGAAGTGTTTGCCCTTGTAAGAGGGGAGTGTTATTATTATCCCCATTGTACAGATAGGCAAACTGAGGCATGGATCGGGGCAGTGATTGCTGGATAGCTAGCTACACTAGTGTCTCCAGCACACTCAAAAGCCTGGTAATGGTCCCACAAAGAGATGGCGGCAGGGCTGGCAACCAGTGGTGGAACGGAAAGTAGGATCCTGTGTCCAAATCTCGAAGCTGTGGAGTGCACTGGGCAACTTGGCAGTGGGGGTCTCCTTGTGCTATGCGCTGAGCTGGCCTGGAGTGACTCAGAGCACCTTTCAGGGGGCAGGTGAGGCAGCTGGGAAGCAGCAGAGCCTAGAGAAGACTTGGCCAGACCCTTTTACAGGCCCTATGCTGGCACCGGAGCAGTTGCATTGGGAGAATTTGGGCACAGGAGTCCTGCCTCCAGCAGTAATCTCTAGACCACACTGTCTGCAGAACCAAGCTCCAGCAGGGCCTGTGCCCTGGAAGAGGGGACAACATGGAGGATTCCCTTGCACAGTGTTGTGCCATTATGGGGCAGGTATGGGGAAAGCCTCTGCAGACCTTGCGGTCTGTTAAAGCTGAAATACAAAGCCGAGGTTCCTGAGTTGTCCAGCCTGGGTAGAAATGCCCTCTACCAGCCCATCTAAGCTGCTACTTTGCAAGAAATCACCCTGATTAGAAAGAAACCTGCCAGGGTTTATTGTATAAATTCCTTTTGTACAGCCAGCTCCCTTCTTGTGGGCTGTAACAGACTAGACCTGTGCTGTTGTCGGTTAAGTTAATCTCTTAAGCCCATGTTGCAGAAGAGTTTTATCCAGTATTTTAATGCTAAAAATTGGATAAATGCTGGCAGGAACATGAGCACACATGGGGCTGGAAGCATTGTCCCAGCACAGCGGCTGAGTACCCGTCACTCAGAAGTTCACAGAGCCGCCTCCCACCTTATGCAGTCTGGGAGTGGGGCCAACTGGGAGCAGCTGCTGGGCTCTGTATGTTCCTACATCTTAATTTGACATCCTGTGCTAAGAACATCCCAGTCCAGCGACTGACTTACTGTGAACTCTGAGGCCTGGTCTACACGTAAAAATTAGTTTGACCTAACTATGTCACTCAGGGCTGTGAACAATTTTGTGCCCTAAGCACAGCAGTTAAGTCAGCCTGGCTTCCACTGTAGACCTGGCTAGGTCAGTGGAAGAATTCTTCCACCGACCTCACGATGGCCTCTCGGAGAGGTGGATTAGCTACAGTGATGGAAAATCCCCTTCTATTGATGTAGGGAGCGTCTATGCTACCTACAGCCACAGAACTGCACTGCCATAGCGGTGATGGGTGTAGTATGGACATGGCCTGAGAGGGGATTTGGCCTTTGACATGGCATCTTGTGTGCAACAGCAGGACACTGCAGCGAGATGGTCTGTTCTGTTTAGGTTTCTACCATGCTCATTGCTGTGATAGCTGAGGGCCTCGTATCTGTTACCTATCACTGTTGTATCTGAGGGCCTGGTATCTATTGCCCATCGCTCTAGTTTGAGCTCATGCTCGACGGGGCACTTGCAACGCACACACCAGCTGGTTACAACATGTCCATATTGCTCGCTCTGATTGTTTATGACTTCATCATGATTGTCTAGTCCAGTTGCCCATCGCCATGGTACCCAATGGCCTCACATCAGTTGCCCATCGCCATGGTACCCAATGGCCACACATCAGTCACCCATCGCCATGGTACCCAATGGCCACACATCCATCACCAATCACCATGGTACCCATGGCCTCACATCAGTCACCCATGGCTGCAGACGCCATGAGTGTTCCACCAGTAGCTGAGGACCTTGTGTCACCATAGTGTCATTTTCCTAGGCCATGCATGACAATGTGAACTGGCAGGCCAAGAGCATCTCCACTAGGCAGCTCTCTGACAGTCTGGAGTGTGCTCCTGAGACAGCCCTCTGGCATAACACAGCCCGTCCTCAGGGCTGCCAAGAGCGGGTTCAGGCCCCTGTGAAAAAAAATTTTTGGGCCCCCCAGCAGGGGCGGACTGGCTAAACAGGGCCGATAAAGCCAGGAAAGCCAGGCCCCAGGCCTCCTTCCGAACTGCCGGGCCCCAGTAATTTGTACCAGCTTCCCACTCCTCTCAGCCCTGCCTGCCCTCCCCTCTCAGCCAGCTCAGCAACTGACCTGCTCTGATCCCATTTCCCCCCCACCTTCCCCCCCGGCCTGACCTGATCCATTTCAGCCCCATCAGGCCTTTCCTTGCTGGCACCACATCTCCCCCCTCGCTCTCCTCTCATGTAGCTCACTCTGTGGCCCTCCTTGTGCCATTTCCCTCCTCTCTGACCAGCTGAACAAGAGGGGCTCAGCACAGGCATCTGTTGCCATGGTGATGTTTCAATTTTTCTCCCCATCCTAGCTCTGCTCTGAATCTGTGGCTGGCAAATGCAAACCCCCAATGTCTGGGCCGTGGGCTGCCATGATGGCACCGATTCCTGCCTTTAGATGGAGTTCATTCCTCATCAGTAAAACAAATCTTTGCAGAGCCACCCCAGGCCAGGGCTGGGATACTCACTGCCAGCTGCAGCCCAGTAGCCCCGGGGTGCCACTGTCATCACAGCTCCTCTGCAGGAGATGGGTTTTTTTGCTCCGTTTCCCATTCTCATTATCGCCCTTGTTACTAGGCAGATTCCTTGCCAGATTTTCTTTTCAGCCTTCAGGTTGTGGGAGGAGGGACTGCCAGTTTCCATAGTGATAAGATTGGCTTTAATCAGTATTTCTTTCCTGGGAGAATTGATTGTGAAATGTGTCACTAAATAAGTCAGTAAATTGGATACCCCCACCTCCCATTGGATTATATTAACGGCATCTTTGGCTCTGAGTCGCTATTCAAGATCTGGGGGAAATTACCTCGTGCTGCTTGCAGAGGTCGGACTAAAGAATTTATCCAGAAGAATTAGCATCGAAATTGCCTGCAGCTTAATCCTTGTCCAAAGGCCCCCTTTTATTACCAGCCAGAAGCGAGTGGGAAATCTTCCCCTTGCTATTCAGCACCGGGCTCTGCAAGACAGACAGCTCCAACGGCTTTGAAATCAGCTCCCTTTCCAAAGGGGTGGGGGACCCGTGCATGGTCAGTAGGTTCAAGGCCAGCAGTGGTTATCCCCTGACACCTATGATCAAGAGACTGAATCTCACCTGAGATGCGCTGGAGCAACTCACAGAGCCCAGCTCAGTGGAGCACCTTGAAATGTGAACGGCTGGTGGGTGGGCTGGAATGGGGCTGAATGGGCTTGTGAATTCCCATGAGTCAAAGGTCATTCGTAGCCACTTGTGCTGCTCCAGGGAATAGGCAGGGGTGGCCTGATTGGAATGAACCCTGCCCCGCCCTCCTGTGCCAGCCAGCTGTGGGGCACAGCTGGCCAACCCCTATCATACCAGCTCTGGCAGCAGCAGTGCTTTGTATAGCGCTGGTGGGGGCTGGGGAACATGGGGCAGAGTGCAGTTGCAAGAGGCAGGGGCAGTAGCCTCCAAGTGAAGATGCGCCACGCCGCAGGGCTCATCAAAAGCAGATCGCTGCGTCCAGCAAACGGCAGGGGAAGCCCGATAGGAATATTGGGCTCCAAACAGCATCCTGCAGGAACAAGATTTCTCCACCATTGGACCCACTCTGGAGGGGAATGACCCTTGAGGCAGGCAGGTCTCTGCTAGTCTGCTGTATCCTCAGCAGGGCGTGTTAGCCAGGAACAGGGAGGCAAGTTACACACACGTAGCTCCACTCCAGACTTCTCTCGAGCACAGCTCTTGACCAGGTTGGGGGTACATGTCACTCAAATTCACTACCCCTAAGCCCCCCAGCCAGGAGACCAATCAGAGCCAACATACAGCAGGAACTGCCTTATCTAAGGCTTTCCATCCCTCCCACCAGCCCCGAACCAGCAGGGCCTCTGCCTCTCAGACGGTGCAGCAATGGACATGTAAGAAACTGCCCAAGCCAGACATTGGGTAATGATCCTGCTGCAGCCAGGCCCCATATTTCACCTCAGCCATGTTATTAGCCTTGTTCCCTTCCCACCTCTCCTGTAACAGGACTGTCATTGCTCAGAGCACTCAGCTCACTTGATGTACGACGCTGCCCTGGCAGGATAAATTTTCCACCTGTGTCCTTGTGCTGCGTCATCTGCTGCACCTTCCTGGGCCTTTGCCATGTCCCACCAGCCTCGCTCAGCATCCTCCTGCCAGGCCTTGTCTGCATGAGGGATAGCTCGAGACATGCGTCCTGGGTCACTGACTGTGGGAGCAGGGGGACCAGTTAGGAATTTTCCAACAGAAGCTTCCAGCATTGGAAAATCTTGATTTGTCAAGCTGAACATTTTCATGCCCTGGCATTGATTTGAATCAAATTTTTGATGAAAATGTTTTGGAATGATTTGACAAAAATATAGACTATTTTACTGAGTTTTAACTTCGATGTTTCATTCTGGTTTAGAATTTTATCCCAACTTTCCCGTCTCATTTCATCTTTAGCGTTATATTTTTGTTTTTTTCCTGGCATATGCCTACCCTCCCTCCCCCCGCCTTTCCCTGCAGCAATGGAGTGAAATTAGAACTCCAGATGACTTCGAGTGGGCTTCTGAGACCATGTCGAAAAAGGTCCTGAGCATTTCGGTTGGACAATTTTGACCCCAAACCTTTCAAAAGCAGCAAAACCTTTTGGTTGCAAATATGTTGGAATCACCGAAATGCAAAGTTTCGAAGTTTCTAAAATGAAATCTTCCTGGCAGTTTGGTCCTACAAAACATTCTAAAAATTGTCTTTTTTGTCCTGATTTGGGATGGAAATCCCGGAATGTTTCACGAGGCGGCGATTCCATTTTCCAGCCAAGTCTATCAGCAGCCAGAAGGCCCCATTTTGGCCTTAGGGTGCTGTAGCGAGTCACCCTGGCTCCCCGCCGCGCCTGTAAGGGATTAGCCAGAACAGACGCTGAGATTGGCGGAGCCACCGCTGCCAGTCCCCGCCCCCCGGAAGTTAAGGGGCAGGACAAGAAGTATAAAGCCCCGGCTCCAGCGCTCACTTAGGCGCAGGCCGCCGGAGGGAACAGATGCTGGTGCTCGAGCTCCCGCTGGGCCCAGCCTGCCCCAAGCTTGGTATCCAGAAGAGCGCTGGCCTGTGCTTCCCTGTG
Organism: Chelonoidis abingdonii; assembly: GCF_003597395.2. Lineage (NCBI taxonomy): Eukaryota > Metazoa > Chordata > Testudines > Testudinidae > Chelonoidis > Chelonoidis abingdonii. The sequence continues at coordinate 15,133,563 of NC_133793.1, read as the reverse complement.
CCCGGTATCCAGAAGAGCGCTGGCCTGTGCTTCCCCGTGGCCGGTATCCAGAAGAGCGCTGGCCTGAGCTTCCCCGTGGCCGGTATCCAGAAGAGCGCTGGCCTGCGCTTCCCCGTGCCCGGTATCCAGAAGAGCCCATGGTCTGGGACCCACCAGACAACGCTGGCGAGAGACAGGTACCCAGGGAGGGGGAGATTGGAAGTGACCCGAGGGTAGCTGACCCCAGTCTGGCTCCAGGGAACCCTGAACCAATGTCAGTGTGTTGCGGCCAGGATCCCCCCTGACTGCAGCGAGTCTTTGCCGCTGCCAGGGCCCCAGGCCGGGACGCAGTGGAGTGGGAGGGCCTGCGTCCCCCCTGCCACCCTTCCGAGGGTAGCAGACTCCCCCTCCCCCTAGCCTGAGGAGGCCTCTTGTGCTGTTTAACTCGCTGTTCAGCCCCTGCCTGAGGGTCTGACCCTTACTGATGTTTGCTGGCCACCCTGCTCCAGGGCTGGGCTTAGAGACTCTGTATTTGCTCAGCCCTGCTGAAAGGCCTGAGCCTGAACTGCTTGAGGCCATATCAGGAAACAAATCAACGGAGACACAGCACGGCTGGCTAATAGATGAGCGGCACAAACACTACAAACAAAAGTGCTTTCTCTTCAGACCTTTACTTTATTAGTCTCAAGCCCCCGCAGCCGAGTGCTTTTACTCAAAGCTTCTCCTTTGTTTCGTCGCAAGCACACACAAATGCAATAGGTTAGAGAGCACCCAAATGAATAGTTATCCCAAAGGTCTGGAGTGGTCTCGAGTGGTCGACAACAGTTTTCCAGTGGCCGATGGGGACCTTCACAGCAGAGTCCGCTCGACCCAGACCCCAATTGCCCTTTTATTTGTATAGGTGTTCTGTACCTTATCTGTCAAAACCAATCAGTGAGCAAGAAGCGAGTGTTACAAACAAAAAAATCCATCTCACTAAAAAATCCTGACAGGCCAGCACTTTTGAGCCACTAGTCTTGCCGCTGTACTTCTCTGTTACCACAGCACTGAAGATGTAGCCAGGCTTCCTGCTTTTCAAAGACGCAGACCCTCGCAATTTTTAAAAGAGATTCTATCAGGAAGGCAGGGTCATGCTCACTTCTTGTGGTTGCTCAAACCCCCTCCCCTCTGTCTTGTCAAGTTATGCTAAGGGAGCTGCAAAACCTAATATCTAGGTGCTTTTTATTAATAAGCAACACAATTGATATTCCATTCTCGTTACTGGCAGTGGCCTGGGCATCCTGCTGGTTGGCAAAATCTTCCCTAACAGCTGCAGGGCACGTGGTGAGAGCTCTTCCGTCGGCATAAAAAAACCACCTCCACGAACAGCTGTAGCTGTGTCGGCAGGAGAAGCTCTTCCACCGATGGGAGAGAGCTGTGCACACTAGCACTTATGTTGGTGTAGCCACAGCCTAAGTACACCTTTACCCTGCTATAACGCTGTCCTCAGGAGCCAAAAAATCTTACCGCGTTATATCGAACTTGCTTTGATCCGCCGGAGTGCGCAGTCCCGCTTCCCCCCCCGCCCCGGAGCGCTGCTTTACCACGTTATATCTGAATCGTGTTATTTTGGGTCGCGTTACATTGGGGTAGAGGTGTATTAATGACTGAATAAAGGGAAACCCAGTGGGAATCCTTCCTACCAGGATGTAGGATAGGACACAGCCTTTGGAAATGAAAGCTGGCCCCTGGTCTTTACTGGGTTATCTCAATGCAGGTCAGATTGGCAGAGACCTTAGGGGGTGGGAGTTTGCCTTCCTCTGCAGCATGGGGCAAGGGTCACTTGCAGGTTTAAACTAGTGTAAATGGTCAATCATCTGTAAAGTGAAGTCTTGAAATCATGAATTCAGTGACTCAGCCAGAGGTTCTGGGTCTATTACAGGAGTGGGTGAGGTTCTGTGGCCTGTGATGTACAGGAGGTCAGACTAGATGATCATGATGGTCCCTTCTGCCCTTAAAGCCTAGGAGCTATTACTCAGGTCCCCCAGCAGGCAGTGGCGGAGGGGCAGGGTCCACACAGAGGGTTGATGGTGACTTACTGCGCTGCAAGTTGATCTCGTTTTTGCCTGCTCCTGGATGTCACTAGCCTCCACGAGTCCTGGTAGCCCCATGCCTGGCACAGCAGCAGCAGCCCATTATTATCTGGGGAATTAGCGGCAGCCAGGAGTCATTTGTTTCCATGCACTTCAGAGAGCTGCATGTTAACCTGGCAATGACTGCAGGGCTTGCCTGGCTAGGGAGAAGGACTTTTCCCCTTCTCTGGATTACTACATGCCACGCTCTGAGCTGCTCTTCTGGATGGGTTGATGCCATGAGCTCACAGCTAGGACAGGGACCCCCCACCTCTGGTGCGAATGCCCCCCATTTACTTGCAGGGATTATCAAATGGGAGCATTATTCCAGGCAAGCTGGCACAGAGGAAGCAGAGAAACTGAGCCCTCCTGGCTGGTGCATTGTGAGATCTGCACGTTGGGGCCTCTGGGCTGGGACTGAATGTGGTGGCCTCGCAGCCAAGGCTGTCTGGGGCACTCACCCCATTGCTCAGAGTTACTGAGCCTGTGTAATCCCGGGATGGCAGGTGGGGGTTATCTGCTCCCCACCCAGTGGCCAATCCAGAGGATGTGGGTCTGTTACAGACCCAGTTGCTCTGCCTGTCTCATGCTGTGGAGACTTAGACTCTCTGCTCTGGAGGGCTCTGCTTTGATTCCTGATCTCCACCAGGGTGGCAGCTGTCAGCTTGGCCAGCCAGTGCTGGGCACAGTGCCCGGGGCCAAGGCTGAGAGCACCAGTGTGCCTGGTACCTGAGTCACCTTCAGCTGCTCAAAGGCAAAGCATCTCATGTCAGGGGGAGAAACCTACCCCGGGTGGGGGGGGAAAGGGCTGCAGCTGGCCTGGTGCTGCCTGACCCATTGTTTTCATGGCACATACTGACCATTTTTCAGTTTTTTGGAAATTCGCTGCATTTTTTTTCTTTTTAAAATGAAAAAGCAGCCCTCTGAAAATGATTGGTCCCTCCCTACATCTTCTCTCCCTTTCTCCCTTCTCCCCCATCCACCCCTTTTCTGGTAGCACAATGGAAAAATGGAGGGCGGGGGAGGGAGGAACCAAACACCAAACCTCTTGAATGAAGCAAACGTTTTCTTGTGAACATATTTGTGTAGGGAAAAAGACCATTTTCACGGCAAAAGGATTAGGAAGGGAAAATGCTGCTGCAGTCTCCTGTTCAGGGGCAATGTCTGGAGCCTTGAAGGCAAGAATGAGGAGCCCAGGGTATAGGCTGCGGCTACGAACAATCCCCAGTGCTTAGAGTGCTTTTTATTGGGGGATCACAAAGCCCTTTATGAAGGACGTTTGGCTCATTCGCCCCTTTTTACAGAACAGGTGTCTGGAGCCAGCAAGAGACACTGGCACCGGTTTCACAGATCCACCCTGCTGGAGCACTCTTCAAACACCATCCTGGGGAAGTCAAGCGTTCCCTGCCCTGGAGCACCCATGCTCCATCTCCCAGTGGGCGAGGCTGCAGTCAGCCATCTCTTCTATGTCTTAGGGACACCCTGGGTGGTGACTAAAGCTGGGCAAAATGTTTTGACTGGACCTTTTTTGGGGAAAAGATGCAGATGAATCAGTCGATTTTATCTGGCCTGCATTACCCACCGCATCTTCAATGGCTACTTGGTCCCTGGTCCATTTCAATTGCTAACCAAGCACCAAGCCATTTACAAAGCAACCTGCTGAAAAGGCACCCAGTGTGGGAAGTTCTTCTGGCCCATCACTCTAAGAGAGCCCAATCTTGCTTCCACTAAAGCCAGTGGTGACTCTCCTATTGACTTTCAGTAGAATAGGATCTGGCACCACCTGTGTTTTATTGTTAACTCCTTTGTAATTTAAAATCCAGCTCCTATTCATAATTTGAAAGTGCCTTCCTCTGTCATGCAAACGCAGGACAAATTTCCTCCCAGGCAGCTTGTGGTAATGGCTGCGCAGCTCAAGGACAAGGCTGCATCTCTCGGAGGCTCAGCCAGTAATATTTCCTGCATTATCACTGGTTACAGGGATTGCGGTGCGCTCTCATGTGAAATCACTGCTCTTTGAAAGCCAATGGTAACGGGCTCACTCCTGCATGCACTGTAGCCAATGGCTAAGGATACAGTTATAGGATTCCATGACTTTCTAGGACCTCCAGGACTTCTTCTGGCATTGGGCTGGAGCAGTTCTCAGCCCCGGGGCTGCTGGAGCTGCGGCCAGGTTTGGGTCAGCCCCTCTGGCAGCGCTCTATTTGTCCCCCCTACTGGTGTGTTTAGTCAGGGATAGGTCGTGGGCTATAAACAAAAATTCACAGAAGCCCACAACCTGTCCCTGACTTTTACTAAAAATACCCAGGACAGAATCTTAACCTTACCAATGCCTCTACTCCCATTACGCCGGATAAATCTTGTTCTCAATGTCGGAACGTTTTCCCTCAGCAAACTATGCTGGATAATTTCTGCAATCAAACAGAAATTTAGCATGGCCCTGAATTGACTTCCTAACCTCCCCCAGATCTGAGCCAGTCCAGACGTGGGGGGAATTCACATCTGGGACTTTGCGGGACACATCCCAGCGTTTGTGGCTCTGGACAGAGTTTGACAAGAAGTTTGCAAAGCACCAAACAAAACTACTAATAATCTGCAAAAACGATGTGCGCAGCTGTAGCCAGGACATCCTGATGAAGCTGGTTTGTCTTGGGGGGACAGACTCATAGCAGTGGCAGCCCTGCGATACAGTACAGACAAGGTGCTTGCTGAGTGATATATATGCTGGCAAGTACAGTTGGTTGCACTGAGTGGAAGTGACTGCTTTACGGCCAGGGAGATATCTGGGCTCTGGTGCTGGGAAGTGTTAGGGGAATCAACCGAGACAAAAGAGGAGCAGCAAGTAAATGAAAGTGAGGCCTTTGCTGGATTGCTCTAGTGTCGTATGCATAGGGGGAGATCTTGGGCAAGGGAAAGACCCAGCAGAGCAGTTGGCCAAAGTAAGTAATTCCCCTCTCGCACAGCAAACTCCGGCAGTGGCCTGGGCAGAGCCTGATTCTGATCTCCAACATGCTGGTTTGAATCCATTACAAACCCCGCCTTGCCTCACATTTGGGTCAGCATTTACATCAGGGCAACGTAGGAGTGAAAGGCTGCCAAGCTAGGCCACTCTTCCCATGCTGGGGCTATGGGTCCATACCCACCTTGCCAGGTGCAAATAACTTCACCAGGGGAGTGCTGTCAGAACAAGGCCCATGCACATACCGCCCCCTGCTGGCAAAGAGGAGGAAGTGCATGACTGCGAAACCGTTCCCGTTTTAGTGGCTTTTAAGGTTTTTTGCTACTTACTTAATTCTCAGCATCTGAGTACTCGTGCCGCTAACGTGCTTTCCACTACGAGTGTCTGACTTACGCATGTGCTGCAGCACATCATATTTAATTGAAGCGCTTCATTAGTCGCAAATTTATTTACACGGAAGCTCATTTGTCTGGAGCCGCTTTACCCTGGAGAGTGGAGTTTCTGCTAAAGCTTCTGTCCCGGACTCTTCCGCCTTGGAAGTGGAGCTGGTTCCGCCAGCAGTTGCTTGTTTCTTGCCATTAATGTGTGTTGAACTCCCCTCCCCGCTCAAGCGCTTCTTGCTCCAAATCAGACAGTGGGCAGGAGGGAAGGGCAGCTGTGTGGGGGAGAGCACATCTCAAGGTCTGAGGCTGCTCCTGAGCATAACCCAGCTAATGCGCTGTGGCTCACTGTCTCCCCAGATGACTGGATCATACATAGGAGTGATGAGTCCATTAGTGCCTCCCCTGCAGCAGAGCTGGTCCTGTAGCTCAAGGGGTAAAAGCTCTGGTTGGGTGGTGTGTGGAATCCCTGTACGCTGCCAGGCCAGCGCTGCTGTTCCAAGTACTGGCTCTAGGTACCAGGTGGGATTAGCAAAGCCAGCACCAGCTCTTACTCACTGTCCCTTTAATTATCTTCCTGAACATGATGGTTCTGCAGGCCGACACTTTCACGAGTGCCTGGCGGTCTTAGGAGCCATTAGCAGGGCCTGGTTTCCAGACAGCGCCGAGCACCCTGAGCACCCGTCCTCCGGCCTCAGTAGCGTGCCTCCAGCTGAACAGCGAGATAATCACAATCAGCAGCTTCCTTCGCCCCCGCAGGGCTGGCTCTAGGCACCAGTGCTCCAAGCATGTGCTTGGGGCAGCACTTTCCAAGGGGTGGCACTTTCCAAGAGGCAGCACTCCGGCTGCTTTTTATTTCTTTTTTTTTGCTTGGGGCGCAAAAAGTCGGGAGCCGGCCCTGAGCAGAGGTGAGCTATGGTGGTGGGGGGCGCAGGGAGAGCCGCAGAAAGTAATCCTGGGGGGGCAGAGGAAGCTCCCCCAGCTCACCTCCACCTCCTCCCCCGAGCGCGCTGCTGCTCTGCTTCTCCCCCCTCATTCCCTCCCTCCCAGGCTTGCCTGGGAGAGAGGGGTAGGAGGGGATATGCGGCGCGCCTAGGAGAGGAGGCGGGGCCAGGGATTTGGGGAAGGGGTTGGAATGGGGTGGGGAAAGGGCGGAGTTGGGGCAGGGCTGGGGCAGCACGGGAAAATTGTTTTGCTTGGGGCGGCAAAAAACTTGGAGCCAGCCCTGGGCCCCCAACTTGGGGCAGCCGAAAAGTGGCTGGCCACTGAACTAAAGTGGCTGTTTGTAAGTCCAAGTTCATGTGGTTTGGACAAGATTTAAACCTTGGTTTGCTGATTTTGGCAAAGCGGCTTCCTGGCTGTCTGGAGGGGGTGTGAGCTGAGAGTTAGAACAGGGGTGTGGGTGTCAGGGTTCTGGGGTTCTCCTCCCGGCACTGGACGGGGAGTGCCGTCACATGGCCAAGGTGGAGCACTTCTGGGTTTTGTTCTTAGCTCTGCTGTAAGCCAGTTGGTGAATGGGGTCACCTCAGTTTTCCCAGCAGTAAAAGGAGGATGATGATAGTAATGACCTTCCTCCTGTGGGGCTTGGCCCTTGGCTGGTAAGAGGGAAATGCTGCTATTTATTCCTGGGAGTCTGCTTAGCCATCCCCCGCCCTTGGGGCTGTCAGTCTCAGCTGGAAGTCGCCTGTCACATCACATTGTTAGCATTAAAATAAGCCGCTTTGCTCAATATCGGTGGAAGCAGCACTCAAATTTCCGCAGCTCAGTCATGGGCTAGTAACCAAACCAAAGACCCTCCAGGGTGCTGGCTGTGTCTGGAGCGCAGCAGAGGCAAGCTGAGTGCTGCACCCTCCCCAGAGAACGGGGACAGCATATGCCACTCCCCAAGCCCCCTGGGAGGGGGCCAGAGCGGCCTAATGGACAGAGCACTCCCCTACACTGCAGTCAGGTGTGATTGCCTCTCAGGGAGGTGCATCCCAGCTAGTGTTCTTCTTGCCAGCATGACTAAAAATAGCAGTGAAATGGGCTTTAGCACAGTCTATACAAGCCTGCCTGGGAACATACTCTGGTTGCTACCTGCTCCACTACATCTTCCCTGGTATTTTGAGCTGCGTTAGTTGGATTAAAGCTCCCACCTCTGACTGCCGTGTAAACATACCCTCAGAACTAAACTTTGCCTTTCCTTTCTGGGGAGTCAACAGCCCTGCAAGCAGCGTCCTGCGGCTTTGTGCCTCGCTTGATTGCAGAACCCATGGGCTGGTGCATTCTGTAGTGCTAACGGAGGGCGTCCCTTCCCCCAGGCCGGGTTCTGGCTGACTGGATAAAGAGCCTGCAAAAGTCTGCGGTCTGAGTTCTACAGCACAATGAAACACCTCAGCACTTTCCAGTTCATGGGAATTTGAAACCATCTTGTGTTGTTGGCCCAATTCTCTACCTCAGTCAGGGGTGTCCCGATAAGGGATACTCCCTACCAGCCCGGAGCAAGTGGGACCAGTTGGAGCAGAATGTAAATTGCCATTCACTCCCAGAGCAAAGGATGAACAGGCTGCAAACTCACCAGTTAGAGCAGTCAGATGTTCTACTCCTCCGTATAATATGTGGGTAACCCCTTGAGATCAGTGGAATTGCACATCTCTCTCTCTCTCTGCCTTCATACACATCTGTCTATCCATCCTGTAGATCGAGGTGGGCAAAGGATGCCGGTGCTCCAGCCAGGGCACTGGGTCAGGGCCATTGCACGCGGCTTGGTCCTGCTCCAGCACTCTGGCTGGGTGCTGGGTTGGGGACTGGATCACATGACTCAGTCCTGCTCTGGCTGGGGTGCAGGGTCAGGGCCGCACCACGCAGCTCCCAGAAGCCGCAGCATGGCCCCACTCCAGCTCCTATGCACTCCAATGGCCCCCTCCAGTGCTCTAATGGGAGCTGCAGAGGCAGTGCCTGCAGACGGGGCAGGGTGCAGAGCTGCCTGGCCATGCCTCCGTATAGGAGCTGGAGAAAGGACATGCCACTGCTTCCAGGAGCCGCTTGAGGTAAGCGCCGCTCGGAGCCTGCACCCCTGAGCCTCTCTCCACACCCCAACCCCCGTCTCAACCCTGATCCCCCTCCCACACTCCAACCCTCTTGATCGCCCAACCGGAATCTGCATCCCTTCCCTCACCCCTGCCCTGATCCTCTTCCTGCCCTCTGAACCCCTCAGTCCCAGCTCAGAGCACCCTCCTATATGCCAAACCTCTCATCCCCAGCCCCCTCCAACCTCGCACCCCCTCCCGCACCCCAACCCCAATTTTGTGAACATTTATTGGCCACCATACAATTTCTATTCCTCGACATGGCCCTTGAGCCAAAAAGTTTGCCCACCCCTGGTGTAGAGCATCACTGAAGTATCCCAACTCCTCTTATTATAATCAGAATTAGCCCCAGAAAGTGCAGCCTTCAGGATCTATGCAGCAAGCCATGTTTATAATCGTTCCGTCTACCCAGTGAGTTCACAGAACTTTACAGACTTTAATGGATGGAGGCTTTTAACCCCCCTGTGAGGCAGTTATTATCCCGGTTTCAAACTGGGAAACAGAGGCACAGAGAGGCTGTATGGGTTGCCCCAGATCCACTAGACATGCATCAGCGGCGCTGAGAGTGGATTTAAGGTTAGTCGCACAGGCACGTAAGTGCATCTCAGCCGGTGATGTACTCTCTACCCTGCCCTTTTTCCCCTGCCCAGTGAAAACACAGGAGCGATGGCCATACTTAACACTTGCCTTGTGTTTTTCCATTGTCCCACTTGATATTAAGGTTACGTTTATAAATAGTTTATACATGGTTAATAAACGCTCGTTAGGTGTTTCAGTAAATGGACAATTATCCAGCAGTAGGTTGCTTATAACCACCTTGTGATGAGGTGGACTAGGCCCAAAGGCCTCCTGCTGGAGGCCTCTGAGTTCTGCCTCCCCCATCCCAGGAAAGGGGCAGTGAAAGCAGGCTAGAGTGGCTGCTGGAGAAGCAGCCAATCAGGGCCCAGGAGGGCCATATAAAAAGAGCTGCGGGACAGAACAGAACAGAGAAGAGCAGCAGATAGTTGGAGCTGGAGAAGAAAGGACTGTGTGCCTGGCTGGAAGAACAGCGGGACCAACGACAGTCTGCTAGCAGGGGCCGGGGAAGCAATGAAAGAGCTCCTGGCTGGCTGCGGAGACTGAGTAGAGACTGAGCGTGGGGAGGGTCACAGGAAGCCCTGGGGATGTGGCCCCATTCCAGGGCTGGAGTACTTACAGACCAAAGCTGTGGGAGGGCTAGAGTGACGCACCAGAGAGGTACTGAGAGAGGCCCTGGTGGACCCCAAACAGGAGTCTGTTCTGGTTAACATGCATGTGTGAGTCGGCGGGAGGGGTGCCATTGAAAAAGGGTCACTAGCCCTGAAAGAATGCAGACACACCCAACCAGAGGGGGGTTCATGAGAGGTGGGTGCCGATCCCATGACACACCTCTGGCACCTTCTGCTGGTGTGATTGTAGCTGCACCACCACAGGTCTCAACCAGCTCTGCTCGCTTTTCCTTTAAAAGCCTCTTAAGAATGTTTGCTGGCTCTTGCCATCCACAGCTGACTCCCCCGTGATTCACCTGTGGCCATGTTCTGTGCAGCTGTGAAGATCAGACTGGTCCCGTGTAATTGTGTATCGGGGAGGGTGCTCAGCAAAGAGGCAGGCCTAGATTCGTTTCCTAGGATGCCTGTGTAACATTTTGAGGATCTCCCAGGCCAGTAAGGGATTCTGTCACCGCCTGCCTTGTAACTTTGGGTGCCTTATGCTGCTATGGCTCAGCACACAGACCAGTAGCCAGCCCACAAACACACGGTCCCACCCTGTCTTCCACCACCTAGTTATTTCTTGCAGGGCATCCTCAACAATCCCTTCTCGTCCCAAGTCCCCCAAATCCATCTCCCCGAGTTCTGAACTACTTGACACTCAGCCGGTTCCTCTGTGGGTCACCACCCCTGAAGGTGTGAATGCATGCCCCAGCTATCTGCTCCCTTTGGCACACTCACGCCCCACAGTTTGCACAACAGAGACCAGCTTGAGAGAAAGAGAAACAGTTTATTTACTAGAAAAATCCTAGATTCAAAGATGAAGTGGTGAGGGAAAGCATCACATACAGGTTACCCAGAAAATGAACATAAAGACGCCATCTCAAACTTTATACATCTATGTTAGCTAAATTCCCTTTTCCAATCCTAGTTACCTATTGCCTCTGGATGGTTTCCAAAGGGGATCCAGCACCCTGCTTAGATGCTGGCCCTTTAGCTTCTGGATATCCTTCACTCCCCAAGCCCTATCCCTTTTCACAGGTTTGCAGTCCCTGACCCCTTTCCCAAGACTCTGGTAATTCCTGGTTACACAGAGCAGGCAGGTTTTCCAGTCTGGGGTTTCCGTGTCAGTTTCAAGTTGTTTCAATGTTTTCCCATTAACTTAGTGGCCCAGCACTGTCTCTTCCTGGCTGGACCATGCTAGGAGTTTGGAGCCTGGTTCCATGCGAGCACCTGGCCTGGGAGGTGCTGTCTCTGCCTGGCTGCCTCCCCACACCGCTGGGAGGTGATGCTGTAGTTAGTTACACTTTTTTCCACATACACACAGGCACGTGTTCATACCCATAAGCCGGACACAGCTCTCCTAACGCCCATCAAGCTCAGGCCATCACAAGCTTTCGTCAAGGACCTTACTTGTCTTATTTTGTAGAGACAAAAACATTCTTTAAGTCTGGTTGATTCATTTGTTTTTTTGGGGGGTGGTTTGGATTCTCTGCTCTCCCCTCCGGGTGTCTGGACTGTGATTGTCACAGCATGGTACAATTCAGTCACCCCCCACTTTGCTTCCCCAATGGATTTACAGGCAGCCCAAACTGGCTGCTGTAGTTTGAGCATCAGTCCCGGCCTCTGGCCTGGGAGGAGAGCCCGGCAGTGGGACTGGGATCGCATGGGTCCCGCAGGACCCGCTGCCCTCACAGCGAGAGAAGGTAACATGTACTTTGTTGTGGGTGGGATTGGGTGAGCAAAAGAAACACAGACTGCAGGAATTTGTGGGAAAACAAAATGCTTGTTTATCAACACGTGCTATTTACATTGACCTTATTATCGATCACTTACTTTGAGCTATCCAAAGCCTAGTGCTGTAAGCAGTTTTTCCATTAAAGCTTTTTCAAAAAGCAGTAATTATCCTGACATTTAAATCACGTTAATGGCTGGTTTCAAAGTTCAAAAACAATGCTTAAGCGGTTTAAAAAATTCCAGATTTTTTTAACAACTTTTTAAGACAATTTTAAAAAGTCTGTACCTCTTAAGGCAAAGATGTGGTGCAATTTGTTCTGACGTTCCGTGTGATAGACACATGACAGCAGTTTGTCATAAACAGAATTTCAGCAAAGTAAAGCAAGTTTTTCTTTATTTTTCAAAGAAAAGTTCTAATATGTAGATATAAGCGAGGGATCGGAAGAGATTTGATGTCTATTATAACAGGAGTTAAAGTATTTTTACATGATTTAAGCATGTTCCATTCTTTCAGTGGTAAAAATTGTCTGAATTCCATTTATATATATATAACGTATTAACCAGCCAGGTGTTTTGTTTGTTTGTTTAGAAGCATGGGCAAATCTGTCTCTCTTGTGGGATTTGCGGGATCTAAGGTTTTTGCAGGTGGGAGCGAGATAAAAATGCAAGAAACAATGCTGGAGGGGCGAGTGGGAGTGGGCATGGGGGGCGGGACAGGGGCAGGATTAAAAAAATCGCCCCATACTGGAGTGAGTGGGAAGGGGCTGCCACGGCTCTGCTGCGCCTTGGTGGATGTGATCAGCCATACGGGACTGATTGCATCTTGGACCCAGGAATCAGGAATTTGTAATGCACCCATCACCCTTTCAGATTGGCTGTAGCAACCTGGGTGGGCTCTGCCCAGGTGTGTGCTGTGGGGAGGGGAGAGCTGAGGAGCCAGTCCCCGATCCAGGCCGGTCCTGCCCAGATGTAGACTGTGGTGGCAGGGGGAGGGGCCAGTTCCTGATCTGGGCCAGTTCTGCCCAGGTGTTTTCTATGGGGACTGCATGGCTTAGCCCAATGGCTTACCTGGGGGTCTCATGCCCAGGCTGCCCCAGGCCTCTCCCCATCCCTCAGTCATGTTGGTTGGAACTACAGATATTCCAATGTGGGAGGAAAACCTCTCTGCTCAGCACGGGGCGGGGGGAGGGGATGTGGGGCCTGGCTGAGCAAAGAGCAACCAGTCCAAAGAGGGGACGTGGCTGATGTGGACCCTTTGCATCGGGCCCCACCCCATGGGCTGGGGATGTTGGGGATGGGGGTAGGACAGCCACCCTCTCAGAGCTCTTGTTAAAGCAACAGCTGTGGCTGGCTCGGTGTGGATGAGTGTTGGCTACAGCACTGCTGCTGCTGGGGGAAACCCATGAGAAGCACAGGTCCTTGGGGGGCTCAGGTCCAGTATTAGAAGGAGAATGAAACTATCAGGGCAATTCTTCTGCATGGAGGCAGGTCAGATCGATCTGTCAGAGGACAGCTCCGTGCGTAGCTGAGACTCTGCTGAACCACCTGCTACTGTCTCATGCAGGGGCACTGCACTGCCTCCCCCATCCCCAGCTGGCTGTAGGGGGTGCATACCAATCTGAGCCCAATGAAATCACCTCCCAGGGCCTGATTTCCCTGGGAGATACACTGGGGATTGTCATAGCAGGGAGCATACTGGTAGGATGCAGGGCTCTGGAGACTACGCCTGGGTACAGAGTTATTCATGTGCATCTTGTCAGGCGGAGGCCAGCAATGGCTGGAGATCACTGCCGTCGGCCAGTGCAGAGATACTTCAGTGCTGGGCATCTCGGAAGCGCCCAATGGCTGTTTGGTGGCCTCTGTGAAAGGCATTGGCCTGAGTCCAGGGAAGGCAGGAGTTTAGCTCGCTAAGCTATCATCCCAGCTGACACTAGGCCATCTCCTCTTTCCTGGCAGTCTTAGCCCATGAGCCATTGGGCCTGACCTCTTCACTCTTTCAGAAGAAACAAAGAGGGAGCAGGGGCTCCCAGATTCTCCCCCACCCACATGGCTTCATTGGGCAATGGATCATTTGTCACTGGTGGAGATTTCATTGGGCCTTTTGTATGGACCAGTTGATGTTTTGCTACCTGTCAAAGGAGGAATGGTGCAGTAATTAGGGTACCCAGCCTAGGACTGTGACCACACTGGTCTGAGACCCTGCTCTACCACAGGTTTCGTGTGTGACCTCAGGTAAGTCCCTTAATGCCTCTATGCCTCAGTTTCCCCTTCAATAAATGGGCATAAGAGCAGTGCCCTGCCATGCAGGAGTGCTGATAAATCTCTTGTGAGGTGTTCAGATTCTACAGTATTGGGGGCCAGAGAAATACCTTTGATAGAGAGAGAAAAGCACTCAGCATACTGGGTATTATCCCATGATGATGCCTCTCTCTGCAAATGCCTCCATAGCTTCCCCTCAGCCTCAGGCCGCTTCTCTCAAACAAAACCCACTGCTGAGTCAATCCCACCTCAGGTCAGTGGCAATGCCTGGGCGGGCAAGAACTGCACTGTCTGGGGGTGGGCCTCTGAGTCCAGGACTTACTGATTGGCTGCTGCCCTGCTACCCATCCCCAATACCATCAGCCCGGTCCTGCATCGTCCCACCTGCCATAAGCTTCAGGATGCTTTGTGATGGGGAGATTGTTCTTACCCCATTTGCTGCTGGCGAATGTTAACGTGCCACCACAATCCCTGGGCTTAACCTGGAGCACCAAGACAGGGCAGGTACTTCGGCTTAGGGGGACGCTCAGCAGTAGAAGAGGTGGATGCTCCTGCAATGGCCGGCAGCATGGCAGGTGGCCTTCCAACTGGATGCACCTGCGCCTACGGTGTAGCTTCTCCTCTGTGTGAGAGGGCAGGGTAGCACCCTGGCTGATGAAGAACCTCCTGTCCTTCCAGGGTGCAGAGACTTCTGACAGATTGGTCATGGTACAGCTCAGCAGGGCCTGATTCACTGGGCAGCAATTACCATAAGGCCCCATTGCACCTTCCACTTGGCAAAATCTCACCCCATGTCATTACTGGGACTAGCGTAGCTAGTGGAGAAAACAGAGCCACTAGAGAGACAGAGATCCTGTCTACTCCCATTAAACTAAACTAAATCAGCGCAACTCCCTTGTTGGACAATTCAATCAGTTTGCAAGAGCCTTCGATCGGTTTAGCTTAAGTTGATTCCTCACCAACTTCAGCTCAGTAGGTAGAACCTGAGCTGTATGGAAGATTTTCAGTGGAACAGTTTCTTTTGTTGGAAAGATGCAGTTTTGTTGAAAGAAATATTTTGCAAAATTTCCACTAAATTTTGGGTGGAAAAGTGTCGAAATGAATCACTTTGACTTTCTTGTTTCGATAAAAACAGTTTGTTTTTTTTACTTTAGCATTTCATTTAATCTTTTATATGATATACTGTTAAATGTCATATTGGGATATTTTATGTATAGAGTATATTTAATACTGTATAATTCCAGTTATCAGAATCTCCTTCATTCAAAAATCCCAGTCTTCTGAATCCACAGTGTGGCGCCCGATGTTAGTTAATCACTTCTATTTATCTGAACACCCGATACTCTGAAAGGGTTGGATGGCTTCCTTGCCATTTGGGTAACTGGAACAATACTGTATTAGAGACACTGTATTATCATATTTTGACATTATCAGAACAAAAGGATTTGACATTTTTGAACCAAAACATTTCAATGGTTCCCAATCAATTTTGTTCAGAATTTTTGTTCTGTGGTCAATTTTGACATTTTGTCTTTCTGGTCTGATTCAGAACGAAAACAGATTTTGAAATGTCAGAATGTCCCGGGGGATAGAAATTCCATTTTCTGAGCTGCTCCAGCGCTGACACCCTTACTCGGATCTGAGTGTGCACCCAAGGGAGCTGCAAACCAGTTGAGTTACATGCATAGGTAGTGCCAGAGAGACCTTAGTGAGAGAGAGCCAGCTACCTAGCTATCCTTACATCGAGTTAACGTGACATTGCTGTAGTTCCTGCAGAGCTCAACCACATCCCTCCCTGTGGGCACTGACCCTAGCCTTATGGTCACCCTCTAGTAGGGGCTGTTTCCCCTGGGGGGTTCCCTACAATCCTAGTGGCTTGGAGCTTCGGGTGCCAGTCATGCAGATACCACCTCTGGCCACAGTTTTATTGCTGGCTGCACCAGGCTGTAGATCAGGAACTGCTGAGGAACCATGCTAGGTGCTGTACAAATAGAGTGCGTCTCTACAGCTAAAACCCCCCATGACTGCGAATCTCAGCGCCCAGATCAACTGACTCAGGCTCACAGGGCTCAAGCTACGGAGCTAGCGATTGCAGGGTAGACGTTTGGGCTCAGGCTGCAGCCTGGACTCTGAGAACCCTCCCTCCTCGCTGGGCTACAGAGTGCAGGCCGCAGCCCGAGCATCTACGCTGCTATTTCAAGCCCTACAGCGTGAGCCCCACAGGCCCAAGTTTGTTGTCCTAGGCTCTGAGACTTGCTGCCATGGGTCTTTTTTTGAGGTGTAGACGTACCCACATAGTAAATGAGACAGAGAGCACTTTGGTAGCTAGCCCAGGGGAGCTACCTAGTATGGGAGAGTGGAGCCAGCCTGTGACTTTTCTCATTCTGTGCAATCCTACAGGGCCTCACCGAATAGAGGAGAATAATCATGTCCCTCGATCTGCTGGCAATGCTCCTGCTAATGCAGCCCAATATGCCATTAGCCTTCTTGGCAGCCAGGGCACACTGCTTACTTGTATCCAGCTTCTCGTCCACTGTAACCCCCAGGTCCTTTTCTGCAGAACTGCCACTCAGCCAGTTGGTCCACATGTCCAGTAACACTTTAACTGCTCTTATCTGTTCCCGTTATATTAACAAACCCATCAGGCTAGGCAGAAGCAATTGACACCGTGTCTTTGTTCGCACATATTAGTAAGAATGTAATCAGACAGGCAAGCAAATCTCAGAATACTATCTCAGGTGAAAATACAGGCCTGAATCCTCCATTGGCACTAGCACTCCTAACAGAGATGATTTGACCAAGTCCTATAGCAGGCTCTACAGATGGCAGTTTGGGCTGTGGGGGTCCTCTAGACACAGCTTTCCTAGCTGGCCTTTGTAGAACTGGCCCAAGGACAAGATGGTTGCAGGAAGATTAGGAGATTTGTAAGAGGCAAGAGCCCTGGTGAAACACCAGGGCCTGGGTCTGACAGGGAAACAGCTTCATACGTGGCGCTGCTTGGAAAACAGATGATTTTTCTGCAAAAATGTTCATTGACTCCTTAATCCAGATTTCCATCTTTTCTTTGTTTGTTTTGTGGTTTGGGGAAATTATTTTCGATGCAAATTGTTTGTCCATGTATCTTCTCTGGGCCTGATTCTGCTTCCTGGCCCACTAGTGTAAATCAGGAGTAACCCTACTGCTATCAGTGCAGTTACATTGGCGTAGAACTGGCCTCAGTGAGAGAAGAACCAGGCAGCTCCAGCACACCTGGGTCTCATCGTCTCTTGGCAGCACAGTCATAGCTGGATGCACGTTGTAAATGGATGGCTGTGATGTACTCTTCTAAATTAAATTCTTCCTGCAAACAGCGCTGCCTCTCCGTGGCCGCCTGCGCTCGTTCGTACCTTTCTTGGCAGCGTTCAGCTAAGAGCTCTGTATGGAAGAGGCTGCTTTGGGGGAAGGCAGTTAATAGAAGGGGTTGTGGGCAGTGTAGTGTCCACCTTGGCTCTCTAATGCACAGGTTTGTCCTTTTGCTCAAGTGTTTGTGACATGGTATCCGGATTGCTCTTCAGAGAGACCCTTCCAAGTAATCTGGGTGTGGTCTGGGCTCCGGGACAGTGCCAGCGCCGGGGCAATGTTGCTCTGGGTGTGCTCTCTGCAGCAACCATGCTGATTCCCAAGGCAGAAATGGGCTTGACAGCAGCTGTTAGGCTGCTGGGCAGAACAGCCAGACGCAGCTGAGTTTCAGTGGTAGGCGAATTATACAGAAAGGCCAAGGAATGGAAATTTCAATGGCCAAGGCTCTGTGACTTGCTATATTTATCCTAGGGCAGTGCCAAGAAAGTAGCCCTAGACTGAGACACCACTAACAGTTTTTAGTCTGATATTTCATAAACTCCTCAAGAATTAAATGCATGTCTTATGCCGCTGAAAAGCTGGCAGTCTGGGCTTTCTGATGCCCTATAACATCTGTTTCTAGGCCTAGGTCATCATGAAATACTGAACCTGAGAATCAATTTTAAAATCATGTTCTTGCGATTACCATCATGCCCTGCTTTAATTCCACTTTAATGTTAGTGAGCACGATCTTGAGTGCTGAGAGAGCTGGTAACCAAAGCTTTATGCCTCTGAGTTTGGAATACGGTGTGTACCTAACCCAGACGGCTGCTAACCTCATGCAGAGCTGGCTCTAACTGTTTTGCCCCCCCAAGCAAAAAAAAAAAGAGTGCCACCCCGCCATAACACCCCCCGAGAACCGCACCGCCTCACCTCGCCGCATCACCTCCCGAGCACAACGCCGCCCCGCTGTAACACCCCCCCTGAGCACCATGCCGCCCCTCCGAAACACCTCCCCGAGTGCAACGCTGCCCCGCCGAAACACTCCCCGAGCGCTGCACCACCCCGCAAAAACACCCTTCCACGAGCACTGCCCCGCCCCGCTGAAACACCCCCCGAGCGCCACCCTGCCAAAACATCCCCCGAGCGCTGCCCCGCCAAAACATCCCCCTGAGCACCGCCCGACCAAAACACCCCCCTGAGTGCTGCGCCGCCCCGCCAAAACATCCCCCCGAGCACTGCCCGACCAAAACACCCCCCCGAGCGCCGCGCTGCCCCACTGTAACACCCCTCCGAGTGCTGCGCTGCCCTGCCGTAACACCACCCCGAGCTCTGCCCCACTGAAACACCCCCCCGAGCGCCGCCCCGCCCTGCTGAAACACACCCCCAAGCGCTGCACCACGCCGCCGAAACACCCATCACAAGTGCCGCCCCGCTGAAACATCCCTCCGAGTGCCACCGCCCCTGCAGAAACACCCCCCCGAGCACTGCCCCATCGAAACCCCCCTCACAAGTGGCGCCCCACCGAAACACCCCTCACAAACACCGTGCCGCCCCACCGAAACACCCCACCAAGCACCACCCTGCCCTGCCGAAACACCCCCAACAATAACAAAAACAACAACAAAAAAACCCCTTGAGCGCCGCCCCACCGAACCAAAAAAAAAAAAAAAAAATAAAACCCGAGTGCCCCCCGCCACCCCAAGATTGGCCGCCCCTTACAAGGTGCCTCCCCAAGCACGTACTTGGTTGGCTGGTGCCTGGAGCCGGCCCTGCCCTCATGGCACAATTGATGGAAAGGAAACTAAGCAAGATTGTAATCTTTGTAATCGGAATGACATGGCCAAGAGTTTCAAAAATAGTTAGTTAGTGATTTTGGGCACCCAACCTGAGACACCAGAGCAGGCCTTGGTTTTCAGAAAGTGCTGAGCTCTCGCCTTTTGAAAATCAGGCACACACTGACATGCCGTGTGACTTCGGACTCAGCGCTTCACCTCCCTGTGCTCTGAAATGGGGATAATACCTTCCTACCTCAAAGAGGGTCATGAGCTGTAGAGGTTGAAGGTGATACGTTGACGTTATCCCTAGGCTTGGTTTCTTAGCACCCCCTCAATGCACTGACTTTAGCATTGCTCTGTGAGGTGGTTGATGACATTGCAAGAAAGCAGCTGGAGCTACAGACAGTTTCCTTGCTAGGAAAGGCTAGAACCTACCTAGGGCGTAATCAGAGCTTCACTTTGAATTGGAATTGGAACAGATCTGGGGTAAGATTTTCAAAACCACCTACGTCCCGATTTCAAAAGTGACGTAAGCATTTAGGAGCCAAACTCTCATTGACAATTGATGGAATTTAGATTTGTAAGTGCCTCAATCACTGTTGAAAATGAGATTTAGGCTCCTGGCTCAGTTAGGTGTGGCAATGCTGAGCACAGTAATGCCTAAAAAGCTTTAAAAACCTGGGCCCAGGCTCTTGTCTGAATCTTCAGTAAATCGGGCCGAAGTGCCTACGATGGTTTTGAAACTCTTAGCCCTGGGCTTCTTTGGTGTGATCCTCTTGGCTAGTTGGTCTTTGAAATAACCCCTTGAGCTGGACGTGTGTGCTTTGAGAGCGAATGGTTAGATTTACGGACTCCCCGTATTTCTGCCTTTGATGGATGGTTTATAGCCCCCCGAAGAACATTCTCTCCACATCCTCTGGTCAGTTGCTGAGATTCCTCCCCCTCTTTTACCCTTGGGAAGAGGAACCAAAGAGACAGACCCACTTTCCCCTGTTATGTTTTACCCTGTGTCCAGACCCACTAACTGCATTGGGGCTGAATGAGGGGACAAACCGGGAGTTGGAAACTAGGGCGAACAGGACTCTTCACAGCCAGATAATAGACAAGTTTGTTTCAGCGACTGTAAAGCTGGTGGAAGGTCGCGGGTTTCTCGGCTGAGGCTGCCAGCCGTGGGGCTGAGTGCTCCTGGGAGTGAGAGGTTTATGGGTCACCGCCACCCTGGTGCAATCTGGGAATCAGCTGTCACACACAGCCTGTGCCTCTGGGCTGCCCCACTCAGCTCTGGGCCTTCACTTCCTCTGACCCCAGCAGCCCTGGAGCTGCCGGCACCAGGCTTTGCCCATGCATTGTTATTGTGTAGAGTCAAGCTGTCAAGGTTTCTTTCCTCACTTTGAACTTTAGAGTACAAAAGTGGGGACCTGCATGAACACTTCTAAGCTTAATTACTAGCTTAGATCTGGTAATGCTGCCACTAGCCAGAATTTAGTGTCTGGCACACTTCCCGTTCCCCTAAAACCTTCCCTGGGGAACACAGATCCAAACCCCTTGGATCTTAAATCAAGGAGAAATTAACCATCCCTCCTCCTTTTCCCCCTCCCACCAGTCCCTGGTGAGTTCAGACCCAATCCCCTTGGATCTTAAAACAAGGAAAATCAATCAGATTCTTAAAAAGAAAGCTTTTAATTAAAGAAAGAAAAAAAGTAAAAATTATCTCTGTAAAATCAGGATGGAAAATGCTTTACAGGGTACTCAGATTCATATAGACCAGAGGGACACCCCCACCCCTCAGCCTTAGATTCAAAGTTACAGCAAACAGAGGTAAAAATCCTTCCATTAAAAAGAAACATTCACAATTTGAGAAAACAAACATAAGACTAATGCACCTTACTTGGCTGTTACTTACAATTTTGACACATGGAAGACTAATTCAGAAAGATTTGGAGAGCCTGGATGTACGTCTGGTCCCTCTTAGTCCTAAGAGCGAACAACGAACAAAGCAAAAAGCACAAACAAAGACTTCCCTCCACCAAGATTTGAAAGTATCTTGTCCCCCCATTGGTCCTCTGGTCAGGTGTCAGCCAGGTTTTCTGAGCTTCTTAACCCTTTACAGGTAAAAGAGACATTAACCCTTAACCATCTGTTTATGACACAAGCCCTGCACTCAGTGGCACTGCGGGGCTCAGGGCAGGGGCTGGGGGACTGGAGGGTAACTCTAGTCCTGCCCAGGCAGGCGGGGATTGGATGCTGTTGTGTAACCCCAGTGAGTGTGTGTTACAGACCCCAAGCTGCAGAGGGTCCCAGTCTGTTAGGCCCCCAGCGGTGGAGCCAAGGCCCTTCAGCTCACACTGTAGCCGCTTATGATTTTAGCCGCGTGGGTGCCTGGTCCTTCCCCAGCAAGTTGGCCAAGATGGCAGCCATGGGAGGGGGTGCTGTGTGGGAGGGGTTGCTGGGGTCTCAGTCCCAGTAGATAAGGGGGTTCACGTTACCATGGGCCCACTGCTTCACTTATGCCAGGGTTTGCCAGGGCTGGGTCATAGCCCCAGCATCTAATTGCTTGAGTCCCGGCACCACTTTCATTACAAATTAAGTCCTGCATGCCCCTCCCTCCCCCACCCCCACCCCCCGTTGGTGGCCTCAGCAAAGAGGCCTCAGAGACTGGGTGGGCCTTGCTCCCCTCTGAGCCCGAGGGCGACGCCAGCCCTGTAGCAGGATGCTCCATGTGTGTGACACTGGCACTGCAGAATAGCTGTGTGTGCCTGGAGCCCGTCATAACTTCCATTAAAGGAATGGCCAGCACAAGGCATGGGCATATGGGAATGGCCGGCGTGGGGGGCTGGGTAATCGGAATGGCCGGCGTGGGGGGCTGGGTAATCGGAATGGCTGGCGTGGGGAGCCGGGTAGTCAGAATGGTCGGCGTAGAGGCCGGGTAGTCGGAATGGCCGGTGTGGAGGGCCGGGTAGTCGGAATGGCCGGCGTGGGGGACTGGGTAGTCGGAATGGCCAGTGTACGAACTGAGTAGTTGGAATGGCCGGTGTGGGGACTGGGTAGTCGGAATGGCCGGCGTGGGGGACTGGGTAGTCGGAATGGCCAGTGTACGAACTGAGTAGTTGGAATGGCCGGTGTGGGGACTGGGTAGTCGGAATGGCCGGCGTGGGGGGCTGGGTAGTTGACATGGCCGGCGTGGGGGGCTGGGTAGTTGGAATGGCCGGCGTGGGGGGCTGGGTAGTCGAAATGGCCGGCGTGGGGGGCTGGGTAGAATGGCCGGCGTGGGGGCTGGGTATTGGAATGGCTGGTGTGGGCGGCTGGGTAGTTGGAATGGCCGGCGTGGGGGGCCGGGTAGTCGGAATGGCTGGTGTGGGGCTCAGCACATAGGAGAGACTGGCACTGCGTCTGCAGGAGCAGCTGGCATGGGGGGTGAATACTTGGCAGTAGGTGTCATGGGTCACATGGGAGCAGCTGGCTTTGGGTGCTGCCAGCAGCTGGCACAGATCACACAGATGCGACTGACACGCGGCACTGGGCACCTGGCAGCAGCTCACATCGGTGGCGCAGTGGCTGGCAGAGGCACCGGGATGCAGGAGTGGTTGGCGAAGGGTTGCCGGGGGCTCATACCTTCCTTCTCTGGGTGACCCAGGCCAGCCAACCCAGGAGCTCCTGACCCTGGGAAGGTGGGAGTGGCTGAGATGGGGCATCAGGCACAGAGGAGGAGCTGGCACCAGGCCCATGGGACACGGCTTGGGGGGCGGCGGGCGCCAGGACTGGCTCTGCGCTCCCTGTCTCCCATTTGCATTATTAATTTGCGCCCGACCCTGGCTCCTGGGGCTCAGCGTCTAGACAGACAGAGCATCCTACGAGCGGGTCGCCTGACCAGGGCTCCGGGCTGCGGCCATCCCCATGGCAACGGCCGGCGGACCAAGCAGCTAGTGCTAGAAAAAATAAGATAATAAAGCAGGACAGAGAGCAGGGGGGCATTGGGGGGGGTTGCTGGCTAAGAGCAGGAGGGAGTGGGGATTACCCAGCAGGGCTCCAGGTCGCTCGGCAGCTAATCCCCCCAGCCCAAGGAGCGCGGTTCATAAACCCCCAACTCAGTCGCTCCTCGCCTGGCAAATCACGCGGTGGGCAGGCCTGGAGAGAGGGAGCGACGGGGCTGTCCGGGGAGAGATCGATCCATAGTAGGGCCCTCAATTCACTGCAGTTAACTCAAGTGATTAACTCAAAAGAATTAACTTGATTACAAAAATTAATCGCGGTTTTAATTTTTAAAAAATAAATACCTTTTTGATTACAAATATTTGCACTGTAAAAAGATAAATGAACGGAATAGTATTTTTCAATTCCTCACATACAAGTACTGCAGTGTGAACTCTGTATGGTGAAAGTGCAACTGACAAATGTAGATATTTTTTTTTTGGTTACATAACTGCACTCAAAACCCAAACAATGTAAAACTTTAGCATCTACGAGTCCCCTCAGTCCTACTTCTTGTTCAGTCAGTTGCTCAGATAAACTAGTTTGTTACATTTACGGGAGATAATGCTGCCAGCTTCTTATTTGCAGTGTCACTTGAAAGTGAGAACAGGCATTTGCATGGCAGTGTTGTAGCTGCCAAGGCCGGCTCCAGCTTTTTTATCGCCCCAAGCAAGAAAAATAAAAACAAACCTTCGCAGCAGCTGGAACAGCAAAGGGTGGTGGGGGATGGGAAACCAACCTGCCGGCCGGCTGGAGCAGCAAAACGGGGGGTGGGTGGGAAACCAAGCTGCCAGCCAGTTGGAGCAGCAAGGTGGGGGTGAGGGGTGGAAAACCAACCTGCCGGCCGGCTGGAGCAGCAAAGGGATGGGGACAGGAATTCCAGGAAACCTGCCAGCCGGTCGGAGTAACAAAGTGGGGGAGGGGCATGAAACAAACTGCCTGATGGGCCGGAGCAGCAAAGGGAAGAAAAAACAAAAAACCAAAAAGAAAAAAAATACCTGCGAGGCGGTGGGAGCACGGGTGCAGGGGGACTCCCAGCCCTGTAGACCCTGGACAGTGGGGTGCACACCTCAGCTAGCGGGAGGGGAAGGGGGCGAGAGAGAAGTGGGCGACCAGGGCTTCCTTAAGCGGGGCGCTCACCATGCGGCCCCTCCCGCTGCGCCGCCTGCCAGGAGGGCTCCGTGCCGCTCCAGGGGGCAGGCAGGGAAGGACGTGGGCTGCTGTGCCAGGTTTGCTGCAGACCTGGCACCACTCCTAGCAGCTCCCCTCCTCTGTGCCGCCGCCCCCTACAAGGAGGCAGGAGCAGCAAACCAAAAGAAAAAATCCTGCAGGGGTGGCAGAAGCGGCAAAGTGCAAAAAAAAAAAACGGTTTGGGCGGAATGCCGCCCCTTGGAATGTGCCGCCCCAAGCACCAGCTTCCTCGGCTGGTGCCTGGAGCTGGCCCTGGTAGTTGCATTGCAAGGTAATTACCTGCCAGATATGCTAAACATTTATATGCCCCTTCATGCTTTGATTTGTAGATTTTGGGGGGGAGGGATAGCTCAGTGGTTTGAGCATTGGCCTGCTAAACCCAGGATTGTGAGTTCAATCCTTAAGGGGGCCCCTTAGGGATCAGGGCAAAAATCATTACTTGGTCCTGCTAGTGAAGGCAGGGGGCTGACTTGATGACCCTTCAAGGTCCCTTCTAGTTCTAGGAGATAGGTATATCTCCAATTATGATTATTTTTAATGGCTATTAGCCAGGATGGGTAAGTAATGGTGTCCCTAGCCTCTGTTCATCAGAAGATGGCGATGGATGGCAGGAGAGAGATCACTTGATCATTGCCTGTTAGGTTCATTCCCTCTGGGGCACCTGGCATTGGCCACTGTCAGTAGACAGATACTGGGCTAGATGGATCTTTGGTCTGGCCATTCTTATGTTCTTACGGTACAAATATTTGCAGTAAAAATAATTCTATGAAGTGAGCACTCTACACTTTGTATTCTGCATTGTAATGGAAGTCAGTATATTTTGAAAAAGTAGAAAAACATCCAAAATATTTATAGTAAGTTAACATTGGTATTCTGTTATCGTTTAATAGTGCGTTTAAAACTGCAATCAATTGCGATTACTGGTAATTATTTTAATCTTGTGATTAATTGCAATTAAATTTTAGATAAATAGATAGAGTGTATGGGGATAGATCAGGGGTGGGCAAACTACAGACAATGGGCCAGATCCGGCCCATCAGCCATTTTAATCTGGCTCTTGAGCTTGCGCTGTGGAGCGGAGGTCTGGTGCTTGCCCTGTTTCAGCGCTCCAGCAGGGGAGCAGAGTTGGGGGCTGCTCCACATGGCTCCCAGAAGTAGCGGCATGGCCCTCCTCCAGTTCCTATGCGTAGGGGCAACCATGGGGCTCCAGTGTGCATGCTGCCCCTGCATCTCCCATTGGCTGGGAACCGTGGCCAATGGGAGCTGCAGGGGCAGTGCCTGCAGACAGGGCAGCATGCAGAGCCACCTGGATGCACCTCTGTGTAGGAACCGGAGAATGGACATGCCGCTGCTTCCGGGAGCCGCTTGAGGTAAGAACCGCCTGGAGCCAGCACCCCTGAGCCTCCCCCAGTGCTCCCAGCCCCCTTCCCCAACCCTGATCCCCTTCCCGCCCTCCAAACCCCTCAATCCCAGCCCAGAGCACCCTCCTGCACCCCAAACTCCTCATCCCCAGCCCCACCCCCAAGCTCGCACCACTAGCTAGAGCCCTCACCCCCACTCACGCCCTAAACCCCTGCCTCCGTTTATCCCCTCCTGCCCTCAGAACCCCTCTGTCCAAACCTGGAGCATCCTCCTGCATCCCAAACCCCTCATCCCCAGCCCCATCCCAGAGCCTACACCTCCAGCCAGAGCCCTTACCCCATCCCTGCACCCCACCCCCCACCACAGCCCGGAGTCCCCTCCCACACCCTGAACTCCTCACTTCTGACCCCACCCCAGATCCCATACCCCCAACTACAGCTCTCACCCCCTTCCACACCCCAACCCCAATTTTGTGAGTATTCATGGCCCGCCATAGAATTTCTATTCCCAGATGTGGTCCTCGGGCCAAAAGGTTTGTCCACCCTTGGAGATTAGATAGATAGATAGATAGATAGAGGGGGTGGATGGGGATAGATAGATAGATGGTATGGGGCTGGCTGGCTGGATAGACAGATTAGATAGATAGGGTGTAGGGGATAGAGAGACAGATCGAATGGAGCAATGACTCTTCTGCTGCTGCTGAAGGCTCCTTTCCAGCAGGCTCTGGTGGAGAGAGGGCAGTGAGGCGTCGATCTTGCTCAGGCAGTGGAATTGAGTAGTGGGGTCTCACTTGTGGCCTTGCTTGGGCAATGGATCGAAATGGATGGATCTCACTTGGGCTGCAGATCCAGGGTGCAAGGAGAAGTGGGTCTGGCTCTACGTGGCTGGGGTCTGTCCTTTTCTTTCTGCTGAGCAGGCCCTGACGATGGTGATGCCTATAGGCGATGAGGGCAGCTGGCCTGCTCTCTGGGGAGAGGTGCAGTAAAGTGCTTCCCATGGCCCAGCTGCCTGCCCAGCCCTGGTGATGGAGGAGATGTTCTCCTGACACCGCATGTGGATGCAGAATGACCTAGCAAGGCCAGCGGGCTGGGCTGGCACCATTACTGGGACACACTGGGCCAGGACCTCAGCTGGGGTCAGTCAACCTAAATCCAAAGGAGAAGTGTCAGTTGATGCCAGCTAAGGATCCTCTGTGTTCATATAGGGCCTTAATTCATGGCGCTCATAGACTTTACAAACAATAAACCCTCCCTTGTGCATGCCCACCCCACACACATGCAGGTGCACACACACACTCGCATGCACACGCACATACCTACACACATGGAGTACATGTTCACATGCATGTGCACACACTTGAGCACACACACGCGTGAGGTAGGCCAATCCATATTGAAGTCGGGAAAACTTGTCTCAAGCACAAGGAGGAAAAAGGCCTTTCCCAGGAACAAGACCCAGAACCTAGGAGTCCTGACTCTGAGACCAGCACTTTATTAAAACAAGGGGCTCTTGAGAGCTACTGTTCCTAGCTGATGCTATGTCCTGATCTGAGAACGAGCCCTGAAGGGAATGGTGAGAGGGTGTCGGATTCACGAACTCGGTGTGGAAATGCAGCGCTTCTTTGCTGACTCACCCCGACATCAGGCACTAGGGCCTGGAGTAGAGATGCAGATTTATTTTTGCCAGTTCACTCTATGAGGTGGCTCCTATTAACATCAATGCAGGCATGTAAAGCAGCTTGAGGGATGGCTTACCTCTCTGTGACTGAGGGCGCACGGCCGAGACAGGGGCCTGCAGCGGGAATCCCTAGAAAGTCCATTCTCACGAGACTGCTCAGGCTGAAGTTTTTGTTTGGTTGTATTGAAGTTAACGATAAGCGTGAACACCAGGAGGGGAGGGAGGTTTGGATCAAGCCCAGCAGGTGTACTCTGCATGTGTGTATGAGGGTGTGTTGGGGGGTGTTGCTGGGTGGGGAAGGTTTGTGCTGTTTTAGGAACAGGGTGGAGATGCTGCCTGCTTATGTGCAGGGCCGCCCAGAGGGGGGAGCAAGTGGGGCAATTTGCCCCAGGCCCCCATGAGAGTTTTTTGGGGGCCCTGGAGTGGGGTCCTTCACCTGCTCCGGGAGCCCTGGAAAACTGTTGCGGAGCCCAGGCCCCCGGAGCTTCTTCCACTCTGGATCTTTGGCAGCAATTCGGCGGCGGGGGGTCCTTCCGCTCCGGGGTGGAAGGACCTCCCACCGCCGAATTACTGCTGAAGTGGGACCCGCCGCCGAAGTGCCGGGTCTTCGGTGGCAATTTGGCGGTGGGGGGCCTCTGCCGCGGATCTTCGGGGCACTTCGGTGGCGGGTCCCGGAACAGAAGGACTCCCCCCTGCCGCCGAATTACTGCCAAAGCAGGGGCCTCTCGCCGCCGAAGACCCCAGGCCCCCTTAATCCTCTGGGCAGCCCTGCTTACATGACCCATGGGCAGCCAGAGCCCTGCTCCCCTGACAAAGCCATTGCTAAGGGGCCAGGACCCCCTCTCCCAACGCCAGGGGCTGGGCAAGTGGGAAGGTGTGCAAGGAGCCCGCAGGGAGGGGGTTGAGCTGCCACCAGCTCCCATGAATAAACTATGTGGTCAGATGAAAGGCTCCGTGGGCTCCTCCGCCCCAGTCTGTGGGATCTGTCACATTTTGACTGCTGGGGGGCTCCCGCTCACCGGCTCTGGCGATCACAGCAAAAGGAGAGACTGACAGCACCGGGCTCCCCCGCTCAGAATGAAATCACCCCTCGCATGCCCCCTCCAGACAGAGCCGGGCCCTGCCCCTGCGCTCAGCTGTGGGGTGTCGCGGTGCAGAGGGGCTGTGCCTCATCCTGCCATGGCAGTGTCTTATGCTTCATGCTGGACTTCATGCCCTCACCTCCTTCCTTGTTCCCAGCCCCAGTGTTCCCCTCCTCAAA
>NC_133793.1:14914794-15104924 GCF_003597395.2 Chelonoidis abingdonii | reverse complement strand
CCCTTGGCCTCAACCCCCTCCCAGCACCCCATACCTCACCCCCCCAGCACCCCTGGCCTCAACTCCCTCCCCGAGCACCCCTGGCCTCAACCCCTCCCCGGCACCCTTGGCCTCAACCCCCCTGCCCCCAGCACCCCTGGGCTCGGCCCCCATCCTCCACCCTATAGGTCCATCGTGGGAGTGTTCCTCACTCCCCTGTGCTCCTGTCCCAGGTAATGGCTGGGTAGGGCCAGTGCAGTTCTGGGCCTCTCTGGAGCCAGCGTGGAGGGGCCGGCAGCTTTCCTGCAGCACAGCCTTTTGTGACAAAGATGACCTTCCACAGGGGCAGTAAAAGGAAAAAGAGTCCCACCCAGCCGGAGCAACATGGCCTTCTCCCCCCCGGCTCACGTCTCAGAGCCTTAGCCCTTCCCACAGCCCGGCTGATGACACAGCGAAGTGCTGATGGCACCTGTGTGCCTGAACTTGGTGTTAATCAGTTTACCAGGCTCATGTCCTCCAGAACTGTCTACATGGGCAGTAGCAGGGCAAGCCCTGCCCCAGAGGCACCCCATCCATGGGCCATGAAGTCTCTAGGGTCCTTTGTGCCAGGTGGATATTCTTGTAATATCCCTTGGAAACCAGGCGGAAGCCAAACCTCCTTTCTTAGGGCCTATCTCTAGGGCTGTTTCAGACTGGAGAGAGCTCTAGAGAATACACTGCAGAGAACACATTGGATCTGGCTCTGGCTACGGTGAGAGGGAAGTCATGCAGGATAACCTGGAACCGGTCCTCCCTCTGATTCAAAAAGGCTCCTTTAGCTTCTTAGCCATTCAGGGCCAGAAACGCCCATCCAGCACCCAGCACGCTGCTGCTGCTGTAGGAACACTAGTGTATTCATTCATTCATGGTAACTCCTGACCTGCTAACTGCTTTCCTCGTAACCTGTCCCGCTGGCGGTTTGGGGAGTGTACGCTGGATTCTTCACATGCGACAGAGGCTGACATCCTGTTTTAAGAGCAAAACCCAGCTCAGCCTCAGTGCTGGAGCCTGGTGCTTTGCTAATGACTAATGAGAAATCAGTGCAAAGGTGCAGGGTTGAAGGGTTATGTGGTTACCTTGTGATTCTCCCAATCCTCTATCTAGCCAATCTATTCAGCTTCACTGTAGTACCTGGATGCCTGGATACTCATGGCTCACTCCTATTTTCCCCATGAGTTCCTGTTCCTCTCCAGTGGCCACCTCAGTACTCGAGGAAGGCAGCTCCTGGGAATTCAGCCATGGAAAGTCAGAGCTTGTCCAGGAGAAAGAGGATGGATGTGCTGCAAAGGCTTAAAGCTGCATGTGACATCTGCAGCTCAGTGTGAGACGGCTGCACCCAGTGCAAATTCCCTCCCCTTCGGGTGAGGCATGGATGGAATCAGCCTGGATCTTTGGGCGATGGCTTGACGCAGTGCCATATGGCAGATTGATTCTGAGTTCAGGCCACATGGCACAGAGAGAGCAAGCAGAGGAAGGGGCTGGCCCCAAGGCCAGAAGCCCAGTGTCTCACAGCAGCGCAGGCGGGAGCAGGTTCCCATTTGTTCCCTTCACGCATCATCTAGAGGAGCCATCTGATCTCATTGCCAAAGTGGCCAGGTTTGCTTGCTACACACACAGCCCGTCAGAGGCTGTAACTGCAAGGGACCCAGCAAACACACGCAACGTGCTTGGTGTATGTGCTGCCACAGCACTCTGCTCGCTGGAGACGCTAACAAACAGCTTCGTAACAATCCCGGGAGGTGGAGGGCAGCAGATTAGCCCTGGTTTGCAGATGGGGAAACTAAGGCACAGGGAGGTAAAGGGACTCACCCAATGCCAGGCTGTGAATCAGTGGCAGGCAGGAGTCCTGACTGCCAGGCCCCTGCTCTAATTAAGAAACCACACTCCCTCCAGGAGCCAGGAACAGAACCCAGGAGGCCAGACTCACAGATTTCCCCACTGATCCCTTGTGTCCCCTTTGCGGGGAGCAGCAGGTGGGAGAGGGTCAACGTGCCCAATGGGGGAGAGGAAGGAGGGTGAGTAGAGCAGGGTGAGAACATGCGTGGGCATGCTCAGCCTTAGTACCCCATCTTGAAGGTCCTGATTCTGCCACCCTCATCCCGCTGAGCAGAGCCTTATGCTGCAAGTAGTTCCGTTCATTGCAGCAGGAGTATTCCATGGGAGCAGGGGCAGCCGGTCCACCTGCAGTGTGGACAAAAGGCCCAGCATTCCTGCAGACGGCACTTCCTGTCCAGCAACTCAGAGTCCTTTGCAAAGGAGTCGGCCACTGGGACTAACCCTTGGACACTGCGCCCAAGAGACAGTCACTGGGCTTACCATGAATGAACGAATACACTAGTGTTCCTACAGCAGCAACAGCGTGCTGGGTGCTGGACGGGTGTTTCTGGCCCCAATGCGGCCGGAGAGCAGGAACTCGAGAGGGGAAAGGAAACTCAGACACGAGAGAGGTTAATAAAGTGATCCAGAGGCCAGACAGCCGGCAGCCGAGGTAAATCAAGCCCATCAAAGGCCGATGCCCCCTCCCTGCAATTCGTCCCTCTTCTAAAAATCAGCGAATGCCGCCCAATGGCAGCCGCTTGCAACTCAAACAGGTGTCAGTGGACTTGCCCAGAAAAGAGCACGACTTATCAAAGCTGCCCAGGCAGGCACAGATTCAACAGCTACGAGGCAAACCCCTTCACGAGCAGCAAGTCTCACTGTCTGGAGAACAAAACGGTCTCTGAGCCCTCTGATGGGAGAATCCCAAAGACTTGGTCTGGCTCGTGCCCTAAATGTTCGCATAGCTGACCCTGGGGACACTCCCCCAACTCTCCCCTGGCAGCCTGCAGCCCTCTGGCCGTGTTTTGGGAGCATGTGTCCGCTTTGTGTGCAGGAGTGAAAGCCTGACGCGACCTCTGTGCTACGCCCAGACTAGCCCTGAGACCCAGGAGCAGCAGCCTGGGGATGGTCCTTTCGCTCTGGCAGTAGAGGCTTGTACTATGGAACTACGGGATCAGGATCCGAGGCCCACTCCCTTCCTCGAGCGTGCCTGTGTTTGTACACTGACCGCCTGGCATTGCGGGAGCCACACAGATCAGCCGCCTCCTCTAGCGTCTTGTGGGGGGCACCCCACTCCCCTGTTCCCCACCCAAACTTGTCAGCAGTGGGAGACAAGAGTCTTCACCAGCCTCATGAGCAGCAGCCTCTAGTGGCCAGAAATGAGAACTGCAGTGGAATTATTTCCCCCAGTGCCGTGACCTGGGGCAATCACAGGGACCCAATGTACAGGGGGTCACGATGCTGGCCCAACACCCAGAGTAGACACAGCTATGCCAACGGAAGAATGCTGCCATCAACATAGCCCCCACATAGTCTCTAGGGTGTAGACATACCCACACAGTGCATGAGCTAGAGAGAATATCCTTTATTAGAGTCATCACAGCTGAGCCTTGTCCTTCTCCAGTGAGACATGTGAAGACCGTTCGTGTCCCCTTATTTCAGTGGGTACTTTCCCCACTGCTGTGATGCACAAGTGCCACCCTCACCCCCCAAGTAGCTTGCCTGGCCTCACATCCTGCACTGAGAAGGTTTCCTTGGCTAGGGGGCCAGAAAAGCAACCTGCCTGCAATTATGTATGAAGTGCTGTTTATCATGCCCTCCCCACCTCACTTGTCCTGCGGAGCTGGACCGGCGCAGTCCTCTAATTAGGTTGTGCAATTACGGGTGACAGTCTGCAAACGCTTTCACACATTGGAAGTGGGTCAAGAATTTGTTTCCAAGTCATTAAATGAAGCCCCTGAGATGGCAATGCTGTTTTCACCTTGTTAATAGTCAATCCACTTACTTGCCATCATTTCAATAGCCATCAATTTCCCTAAGTGGGGATGTGTCTGGCCTGGGGAAGGCTGCTTGAGGCCTGGTTAAAAGAGTCTTTGGGAGGCTGGAATGAGAAACTCTCCCCACATTCCCCTAGTCCCCTGTCTGCAGAGAAAGCCCCTTATGTTGCAAGGGTGAAGGAAATCAAATTCAGTGCAAACTCAGACCTCTGCTGTGCAGAGAGTGTAACAGGGCTCTAAGCCCACCCCCAAACAGCTCTCATTTCACCCTGGGATGAGGGTATTGATTCATACTGAACGGGGTGCACACACCCCAATTGCAGTGCTCTAGATTGCCCCCTGCCAGAGAAGGTTGCAAGAGCCTTTTTTAATGAAAAATGGTAGGCAGCCTAAATATTGGGTTCATTATGAGCTCCCCTTCTATAGCTCCAGTCCTAAATGTTAACCACAAGACCAGAGGTTCTCAAACTTGGGGGCCAGGGGACGCGGAATATATTCTGAGAGAGGTTTACGGGGGATGGGGGGGAATGTATTGCACACAGTCAGAGCTGGATGGCTGGAGAACAGCTGCTACTGGCCGGTCACACAGCAGCAGCAGAGAAGTAGGGGTGGCAATGCCATCCCCTGTCACCTTACTTCTGTGGTGCTGCTGGCAGTGGCGCTGCCTTCAGAGGTGGGTGCCAGCCAGCAGCCACTGTTCTCTGCTCTGCCTTCAGAGCTGGGCAGCTGGAGAGTGGCAGCTGCTAGCCGGGCCCCTGGGAGGGTGGGCGGAAATGACTATAGACACAAAGCGATCAAATACGTTTGAGAACCACTGCACTAGACCGTGGTACAAGTATACATGTACAGGGCTATAGAGTAATAACACGCACTCATATAGCATTTTGATCCTGGTTTTACAGATGGGGAAAATGAGGCATGGATTGATTAAATGACTTGTCCACAGGCACACAGGAAGTGGAGGCAGAGATGGGAGTAGAGGACAAGAGTCCTGATTCCCAGCACCTTGTTCTTTTGTTAGACATGCTGTGCTCTGCCAACATTTCCGTGAGATGTGTGTTCACAGCGCTGCCTTAGATCTCCTTCTGGGTATTTCGTGGGTGTTTTATGGGTGATTTTGTTCCATTTGTGTTATATACAAAGCACAGGCAGAGACGCGACGGCAATGCAGGAACCAGGGGGTGCTGGGGAATGTCATCGAAAGTGCTGCTCCTCCACCGAACAGGGAGCAAATAGCAGAGATTCCCACCTCACCCCTGCTTTGATCTCCCACCAGCCAAAGAGGCCTTGTGGGCCAGAGGCTGTCTGTGGCAGGGGCATGCAATCTGCAGAACTGATCAATCAAGAGTGATAATCAGCAGGCAGGAGGATGCAATTATTGCAGATGGAGGCTGCTGGGAGCAGGCTAGCTCAGAGGAGGGGATGGTCCTGGATCCATGTGTCACGGAGTCTGGCCCTGCACCCCTCTTCCTGGGACCCACAGTGACTTTTATCCAGCCAGTAAAACAGAAGGTTTATTGGACAACAGGAACACAGGTTACAGCAGAGCTTGCAGGCACAGTCAGGACCCCTCCACTGAGTCCTTCTGGGGGTTCAGGGTGCTTGGATCCCAGCTAGGATCCCCTGAATTCCTCCCCACAGCCCAAACCCAAACTGTCCTGCCTTTCCTCCTCCGGCCGAAAAACCCTTTTGTTCCCCTCTCCTCCGCCCAGGTGCTCCCCCCTCCCCCCTGCCGGGTTCGGATTACACCCTGACTACCTGTCCGCCACCTACAGACATCCCCTGCTTTCCCGTTCCCCACACCGACAGTCCCTACTCCTTCCCGTTCCCCACACACACAGCCCCTACTCCATCACACCATACTCCTGCACTAGATGTTTAGAACAGCTCCTGTTGTGGGTGAGCGGCAGTGTGAGCCAGTAGATAGCACACTGGGACTCAGTGGATCTGGAGTCTAGTCCTTCCTCTACCACTGCCCTTCCGGGTGACCTTGGGCACGTGTGTCTGCCTCAGCTTCCCCATCTGTAAAATGGGAATCATGCCACTGACCTCCTTTGTGAAGTGCTTTGAGAGCGACCGAGGAACAGTGCTGAATGAGAGCAGGGTGTTACTGCTGCAGGGGCACAATGCTCCCCAACCCAGGGGCTGCTTTCCCCATCTAGCCCTGCCCAGAGCTGGGCCCACCCCCAGCACGCTGTGTGGGAGGGATGAAAGGCCGAGCGAAAGCACTGCGCAGGCCTGCAGCTCCCAGCGCAGCCGTTCCTTATGGCTTAGTGAAAACAGCCCTGCCCTGCAGGAGACTGCTGTGCATGGGATAGCAGCTCTCCAAGGGGCACTGCCCTTTGGGGGAAAGGCCCTGCCCACCCTCTGTGCCCCACTCTCACAGCCTGGCAGGTGGCAGTGTGTGGGGTGCAGGCCCCGCTGACTCTCATGGAGACATGGCACCTGTGGGTTTCACGTCAAAGCCACAGGGGTAATGCCACCACACTTGGGCTTCTTCCACGAGGCAGCCCACGCCACATGGAGATGTAGTGACAGGTGGGCCTGTGCCACCTCTGCTGCCCCCTGCTGGATGGCATGAGACCTGCTGCTGGGTGTGTGGCCATGTCTAGTGGCTATGAGTATTGCAGCTCACGGAGAATCCCCTTACCCCATGATATGTGTTCACTTCCCATGGGATCCCCTGAGCCTTCTGTCCTTCCCTGGCTGCCCTGGGCGGTCCCCCAGCCTGCTCTTGGCAGCGCAGGCAGCTGGGATGAAGGACAGAGCAGGGAGATGGCTTTGAAGAAGACCGTTGTGATAACCCAAGGCAGTGGCAGGCCCTGTGCCTAGGAAAGCTCCGTCGCTATGACGGGCATCTCAGGCGATGAACGCTTACCACGCAGGATGTGAACCGGCCAGCAAAGCAGCTGTAAGATGTCTTGTAAAGAGCAGCCCTGGGAATACTTCTGCCAACTCCTTCGCCTCTAACGAGAGCTGGGACTTATTCATCCAGGACAGCAGGCGCCGTCTTCCCCCAGCTCCTCGCCCTTGCCCTCCATCCCCATGATGGATTCCCACGCAGTGAAGAACCAGCTGAGGTGCAGAGCTGTCCTGTTTCCCAGGCAGCTCTGCCGGGAGAGGAGAGGCAGAGAGCGGCTGCAGAGATGCCGGAGGATCCACTCCAACTCGCAGGGCTGCTGGGACCACACAAGCTTCCTCCCCCACCCCAGCCTGCAGGGACCCCCTGAAGGGCTCTGTAGGGAATCCAGGCCTTCAGCAACCCAGGGAATCAATTAGCACTAGGAAACGGACCGAGATCCACCATCACTTGCACGTACATCACTCACTGGGCATTTGTTTCTTATGGCTACACTGGCACTTTACAGCGCTGCAACTTTCGTGCCTCAGGGGTGTGAAAAAACACCCCCCTGAGCGCTGCAAGATACAGCGCTGTAAAGCCTCAGTGTAATCAGTGCTGCAGTGCTAGAAGCGCGGCTCCCAGCGCTGCAAGCTACACCCGTAGAGGATGTGTGCTTCTGTAGCACAAAGGACTTTGCATACCAGCCACCGTGTGTGTGCTTGTGTGCACACACACCCCTCGGCTCAGAAGCAGAACCGTTCACCTGTGCATCATAGGCCCAATACTGATAAGCAATCCTGGCACTTCTGCTGTAGCCCAGTCCTGGGCTGTCAGCACACAAAGCCCCGAGTTACATCCCAGCTGTTGCTATGGAGTTGTGAGGGACCGTGGTGTGCAGCAAAGTGACAGCTGCGAAGTCCCCGGTGCGCATGGATTTTATTGGCCAAGCAACATGAGTTCTTGCACTCAATGCGATGGCTTGTGTCCGACTGCCTGGTACACCCACCTTGATGGAATGAGGCCAGGTCAGCACCATTCCCCCCAGCCAGGGCTGAGCTCCACGACTGCCTGCCAGGTTTTACAGCAAGCGAGTTAGTGATCTGAGCTCCGTGTGCGGTGAGGACAAAGCCGGAGGCTCCCGGAGCTGTGCCCAATCCCTGGGGCAGGAGACGAGGTGAGCAGAGGTTCCTTGTGTCGCTAACTGAGCCAGGACTTCAGCCTCTGCCACTTGCTGTCTTCGCCTGAGGGGCAGGCAGCCTCTGCTGAGCAGCTCATTGACTGGATTCTGGGGAGAAGGTTCCTTTCTC
Organism: Chelonoidis abingdonii; assembly: GCF_003597395.2. Taxonomy (NCBI): domain Eukaryota; kingdom Metazoa; phylum Chordata; order Testudines; family Testudinidae; genus Chelonoidis; species Chelonoidis abingdonii. The sequence goes on along the minus strand of NC_133793.1, from coordinate 15,096,942 downwards.
CTCTGCCATCTCCCCCACAGCCGCTTCCTCCTCCCCCTCCCTGCCCTCCATGGCCAGCCACCAGCCATGTGTGCTCAGAGCCCATCGGCTGCCAGTCCTTCTATCTCAGAGCTCAATGGAGCTCCCCCGAGTCCCTTTGCGCTTCCTCCTTTGATCTCAGCAGCGCTCATGAGTGCCAGGAACTGGCACTTGGCTGGCACAGGCATGCCACACAGAACGTGTGGTAAATCACGGGCACAGGTGTGCTGGTTCGGCTGTGATCAGGGTAGGGCAGGTTGGGCAAGGGGCTTGGCAGGGCTGGAGGGGTGACAGCAGCTTTAATTTCAGAATAAAATGCGCCTTCCACCAGGGCCTCGAAGGCATTGCTCACCCCAAGACCTGCAGTCAGGGGCAGCATAGTCCTGGGGGTAAGGTCCAGGACTCCTGGGTTCTATTTCTGACCCTGCAACTGACTCACTGAGGGACTTGGCCAGGTCACATCCCCGCTCCTTGCCTCAGTTTCCCCCTCTGTAAAATGGGGCCAGTAAAACTCCCCCACCTTTGGAAAACGCAAAGTATTATGCTGCTGCAGGAGAAAGCTCTCACCCTGCACAGTGTCAATGAAGGAGGGATCCAACTGTACTACCTGGCGTGGGCGGAGGAGCCGACTGTACTATGCACCATGGGTGGAGGAGCTGACTGTACTGCCTGGCATGGGCGGAGGAGCCGACTGTACTGCCTGGTGTGGGCGGAGGAGCCGACTGTACTACCCGGCGTGGGCGGAGGAGCCGACTGTACTATGCACCATGGGCGGAGGAGCCGACTGTACTACCTGGCGTGGGCGGAGGAGCCGGCTGTACTATGCACCATGGGCGGAGGAGCCGACTGTACTACCCGGCACAGATTGGTGCATGTTTCTAAGATGCCCAGAAACCCAGCAGCTCCTCTGCTGACACAGGGTTACACCACCAAGGTCAACAAACCCATGGACCTGCTCCCTGCTCCAGTACAGCAGGGAAGGCAGTAGCACTAGACACAGGGCTGAGCCACCACGTGTGGACCTGGAAGCCGATCTGAACATCACTACACTTCAGGGGTGTTTGTACCCACGGTTCTGGTTTGGGCCAGCAAGTCTGGATCTTGCGCTCTCCGGGGCTCAGGCGTGTTCAGACCTGGGCCTGTCTCCATCAGGGGAAGAAAGACACCATGCGGATAACACTGTGGGCCTGCTTGTCCTCCCGCTGACCATGGGGCATCGGGGAGACGACTCCGTCCTAGAGATCCTGGCTGTGGGGAGGCTGGCTGGATTCCTGGGGGCAGGAAGAAGGTCCCGACTCAGCTTCCCAAGGCAATAGCCTATGTTTGGTATCATCCCAGAGCAGCCAGAGGGGCTTTCACCCCCTCCATGTTCAGCCCGGCCCACGGTGATGTGACTTTTCCCAACCACTTCTCAGACTGTTGGGGAGGGCTCAGGCTCATGGGCAGGGCTGGCGGTAGAAAGTTGCCTCCTGGCAGAGGCCTAGGCCAGCTCCTCTCAGGCTGGCTGTGGAGCGGCTCTCGCTTCATTAGCTCTAAAGACACTCAGCCCCTGCCATCTGCTCTGTGTACGCCAATCCCCCCAGTCCTCTCAGCAATGGAGAAGAGTCCTTGGCTGCTAGCCGGCCCCCTCCCCTAGGGTGACCAGATGAGAGGAAGAAAATATTGGGACACATGGGGGGACCGCCTGCGGAGCAATAAACCGCCCCCCCAAAACCCAGAGTACCGTGAAATATTGGGACAAATCGCATCCCAACCGAACATCGGTCAGGACGCGGGACAAATGCCTAAATATCAGCATGGTCCCAATTTCATCGAGACATCTGGTCAGCCTACCCTCTCCTGGCCTGTGGCTCTGGGATCTCCAGCAGGACGCCTACACGAGCTGGCCGATTGTGGCCCGCTTTGAAAGCCTCAGCTCTTTGTGGGAAGTTCCTCACTGGAGGCCAACCAGGCCCTGCAAGGATTTTCCTCCAAGTCCCTGGCAGTTTGGGGGTTAACCCCAATCAGGCACTGCAGTCTGCCCTGGCTCCAGACAGGGCTTTGCTGTGGACAAAACTTCATTCAAATGCAGCTAAATGAAAGGAAGTCCCTGGTGAGCCCAAGGCATATGTTGTGGAAATGAAATAGCCCAGCTGAAGGATAATGGCCCATCAGGGTGCTATTAATCTGCGAATTCTTCTTATGCCATGCAGCAGTGACAGTGCGGAGGCGAACGAACGACTTGGATACAGATGGGCTCCCGCAACGCCCCACCACATTGTTCCAAAGGATTTAGGGAGAGATTTAGATAATTATCCCGCACATCCCTGACAAACACACAGCGCCGCCAAGATCAAGAGCAACATCTCCGTAATATGGGAGATGCTTTGCCCATGGGGGTTCTCTCCTGCTTGAGAGCCCTCTCCTAGGAGATCGGGGTAGCGCTCAGCGCAGTTTGCTCCAGCCTTTATTAGATCATCTGACTCTGGGTCCCTTCACTCTTCATTCCGGACATTTCACTGCATGTGTGTGTGTGTGTGTGTGTGTGTGTACACGCATGTGCATCTGGAAATGGGCCTTAAAATAGACCAACCCTATCCCCTGGACATGAGCATTTGGGGGGGTGCAAAATCTAGATCCTGATATGGTGCGCGCACACGCGCGCACACACACACACACACACACACAGTGTAGATCCAGGTTTGAGATCAGATTTCAAACACTCCAAAGTTTGTGGGAGGTCAGACCAGGATTTTGGTTCTGCCCATTATCAAGGCCGTTTGGATCCGGAGCTGGTTCTGGGTGTTGGGACCCGGGGTTTTAGTACACTCTGAGGGGTGGGTTTGGTTCTGGCCATCTCTAATATCCGGCCCTTGGATAAATGCCTCTGTCTTGCTGTGCTGCACTGAAGTAGGGTTGCCAACTTTCTGATTGCAGAAAACCAAACACTCTTGTGCCACCCCCTGCCCCTGCCCCTGCCCGTTGCCCTGCCCCTTCTCTGAAGCCCCGACCCCCCATTCACTCCATCTCCCCCCCCCCCGTCACTCACTCTCCCCTACCCTCACTTACTCGATCATTTTCACCAGCCTGGGGCAGGGGGTTGAGATGCAGGAGGGGTGATGGCGCTGGCTGGGTGTGTGGGGCTGGGGATGAGGGGTTTGGGGTGCAGCAGGGGGCTCCAAGCAGGGGGCTCCAAGGGGATTGGGGCCAAGGGCTTTGGAGTGTGGGAGGAGGCTCCAGGCTGGGGCAGGTGGTTGGAGTGTGAGAGGGGGTGAGGGCTCCAGCTCGGGGTGCAGGCTTCGGGGGGGGGCAGAATACAGGGGTTCAGAGTGTGTGAGGGGACTCTGGGCTGGGGAGAGGGTTGGGATGTGGGGAGGTGAGAGCTCCATTTGGGGGTGCAGGTTCTGATGTGGGGCCAGAGATTAGGGTTTTGGGGTGCAGGAGGGGGCTCTGGGCTCAGGCCGAGGGGTTCGGGCGTGGGGGGGTACAGGCTCTGGAAGGGAGTTTGGGTATGGGAGGGTGCTCAGGGCTGCAGCATGGGATTGGGGTGTGGGAGGGGGCTCAGGACTGAGATAGGAGGTTGGGGTGCAGGAGAGGATGAAGGGTGCAGGCTCCAGATGGCACTTACCTCAGGTGGCTCCCAGGAAGTGGCCGGCAGGTCTGGCTCTTGGGCAGAGGGCCAGGGGGCTCTGCACGCTGTCCTTGCCCACAGGCTCTGTTCCTGTAGCTCCCGTTGGCCGCAGTTCCTGGCCAATGGGAGCTACGGAGCTGGTGCTCGGGATGGGGGTAGCGCACGGAGCTGGGAGAGATACGCTGTCACTCTTGGGAGCTGCGTGGAGTCAGGGCAGGCAGGGAGCCTTCCTTAGCCTCGCTGCGCCATTGACCAGACTTTTAGTGGCCCAGTCAGCAGTGGTGATTGGAGCTGCCCAAGTCCCTTTTCAACCAGGTGTTCCAGCTGAAAACTGGACACCCGGCAACCCTTCACTGAAAGCACGACAGTGCGCTGCACTCATTGATCATCACCGAGTGACTCTGGCTCTCAGCCTGCTCTGCAGCCCCTCAGCGCTCAGGAGACTGAAGGAGCTGCTTCTGCCACAGCCTGCACCCCAAACCTCTCATCCCCAGCCCCACCCCAGAGCCTGCACCGCCAGCCACAGCCCTCATCCCCTCACGCATCCCAACCCCCAGCTCGGAGCCCCCCCCCACACACTGAACCCCTCATTTCTGGCCCAACCCCAGAGCCCACACTCTGAGTCACAGCCCTCCCTCCTTCCCCCCAACCGGTGAAAATGAGCGAGTGAGTGAGGGTTGGGGAGAGCGAGAAACGGGGGGGGGGGGGTGGGGGGGTGTGGGGTGCAGGGCCTTGGGGCAGGGGCAGGGCAAGAGTGTTGGGTTTTGTGTGATTAGAGCCCCACTCTCGCTGCTGACGCTGGGCTCTGGATCAGGCCTCATGTGGATTTCTCCCATGGGCCAACAGCAGGAAGGTGGCAGGACTTGCCGGGTTAGTGAAGAAACTGACGACCCATCTTTCACTAGGAACCGTGCTGGCTGGACTGTGCTACTAGCCACATCCGGACAGAGGGAACAGCCTGGCTGTGACAAGCTGCCCCCGCCCCCGGGCTGCCTGGAGGACTCCTGGGGAGCAAACGGGTGGGGGGGCCCTGCAGTTCCAGGGTGCTGGCTCCCGTCTAACCCAGCTCTGATTCACACTGGAACTTGGTACAGTCCGTCCCGTGAGATGTGTTGGGTTGTCACTAGCCCTGCTCTGAGGGGTGAATGCCCAAGCGCCCAAATGCCGCTATAGGGGAGACTAATTGGTTCCCTCGCTGGCAGGCTCAGCAGAGGCCAGGGATTGAATGGGCCTCCGAGGCAGAGCCCCCTCCCCCTATCCCTGGAGGGGTCCCCTCCATGTCGCCTCGGAGGAGGATATTGGTGCTGCTCCCGCTGTCCCCATTCTGTGTCCCTGGAGCCGTTCCAGCCTCTCAAAGCCCTCGCTTGAGAAGGGAACTCGGTGATGATTCCCGAGGCAGTGGGAGCATCCAGCTCCTGGCTCAGGGTTGGAGTTCCGCCTGTGTGGAGCTCAGGGGCGTCCTGCCAGGCTGCTCCATACTGATCCAGAGCGGCTATTTATTCACCAGTGGCCCAAGCTTTGAGTTTGCAGACAGGACGCTTGTGTGTGTTGTGTCTTCCTGAGGATTGCTTTGGTGCCCTCTGAAATTTAATGAGGGAATGTCTGGCAGGTAAGGGGAGCGGGTGCAAAGTGCTCCACTGACTCCACACAAGGAGCAAAGCAAGGCTGGCCCAGGGCTTAGGGTGCTACTTGGGAAACCCACAGTCAAGGCCCTGTGCAACAGGGGGCCAGTCCCTTAGCCATTGTCCGCCATCTGGACTATGGGGATAACAGCACTGCCCTGCTTCCCGGGAGCGAGTGAAGATCAAGACATTAAAGCTAGTGAGAGGCCCAGATACTAGGGTGACGAGGGCCAGATAAGACCCTAAGACAGCAGGTGAGGTGATGAACTACTGAAGGGAAGCCCTATGGGACTGTAGAGTAACTTGGGTGTGGACATGTATGTGGAATTGGATCTACTCCTGGGTTGGTAATTCTGTCCCCTTCTATCGGCTGGAAGACAAAGCATAGCTGTTAGACTCCAGGGCATTTGGGGATCATGAGGTCAGTTTTGAACGTTAAGATGATCTGAATCCCAGCAGGGCCTAGGAGCCCTCATCATGGACCAGGCCCCACAGTGCAAAGTGCTGGGTGGAACCGAGGGCTGGTCAGCAACCCGAACGTCTTCCCGCAACACATTCCGAATAGTAACTGCCTGGTTCAGGTCTCCCTGGGGGATGTTTCACCTTTTCAGTTTGAACTGACATTTCAAAAAGGAGAGGAAACTTTCATTTCAATTGCACCTGTCAGGTCGGTGTAAAAAACGTGACGCAGCAACTATTGAAACTGCAGGGGGAATTTCCACTCTGATGGGAAAAATCATTGATGGTTTCCTGTGAAAAACGCCTGCTCTGCTGAAATGGTATTTTCCCCAGGAAAACGTTCCTCGTCACAGACCTGGACTTGCTGGGTTTGAAACGTGACCTGTCAGATCATGTGGCCACAGGTCTGTCCTGCCCTGTTAGTGCTGGTGCCCCTCCCCCAAACACAGCGGAGATGTGGGTGCCCATGCCTGCCCCACCCTCGAGAATGAGCAATGGGGGTTAAAGTGATGCAATTCCCCTGCAGTCAGCCAGCCAGGGCCCAGGGCACACTTCCAGGGCCAGAGATGAGTGGCACATGCTGGTGGCTGCATTTCCTTTTCTAATTACAGGAAGGTGCTACTGTGTGTACAAGCCGATTGCCGTCTGGGCATGTGCCGAGCAGGGCCAGAGATGGAAGCTGCTCTCAGCGCTGAGCTGGGCCAGACAGTCAGTCCTCAGCATCCCAGGCTGCCCTGCCGAGGGCTCTCCTGGCTGCGCTCAAACGCTAACAGAGCTGACGGGCCGCTCATGCAGAAAGCTCTTTAGTCACTGGCCAATTAAGCACAAGTGCCTGCGCCCCGGAGTGCAGGTTAGTCTCGCGTGATGAATACCAACGAAGCAGGAGGTGCTGTGGGCCAGGGAAGGGATCACTCTGGCTCCCCTCAGCCGGGACCTCTGAAACATGGCTCCAGGGGATCATCCCCTCCCATGCCACAGTGCAATCCACTCCTTTCGTTGTCCCCTCCCTGAGCGAAACTAGTACCCCTTGACGTCCTTGCCCCTTCTCCCTGGCTTCTGTGATCTACTGTGTCAGAGCAGGGCAGCTGTAGCCAGGACTCCTGGGTTCTTCCTTTGTCCCTGGGTGGGTGCGTCATCTTGTGGTTAGAGAAGAGACTGGCAGCTCCAGTGCTGCAGCTGGATGGTTGTAGCGCCACCACATCCATACATCCTACTTGGAGGGACAGGGTTTTTCCAGTGATGTCGTTAAACCACCTCTTGAAGGAGGGGGGTAGCTAGGTCGACCTAGCCCCATTGACACCTTGGGAGCGGTGGGGGGGGGGGGTAGGTCAACGTAACTACAGTGCTCAGGGCATGAAGTTTTTAAATATAGACCAGGCCGCCAGAGTGCTGTCCAATGATTGGAGCAGGGAACTGTCAGTCAGGACTCTTAGAACCAGATTTCTTGGTTTCTATTCTTTCTAGCTGGTAAGGGAGGTGGAAGCACCATTGTCTAGTGGTTAGAACAGGGGCCTGGGAGCCAGGACACCTTGGTTACCTTCCTGTCTTGGGCACTAATTCAGCAAGGTACTTAAGCACCTCGGTGTCCGACTGATTTCAGTGGGACTGACGTTAGGCCCATGCTTAAGTGCTTTGTTGGACCGGGGCCCTTGTCAATGATTTGCTGGGTACCTTTCAGGAAGTCACTTCTCTGTGCCTCGGTTTCCACACCTGTGAAATGGGGATAATCAGAGCCCCATTTGAGAGTTGCTTCAAGATGCTGAGAAGAAAGGGGCTAGCAAAGCATAGCGCTGCCATGGCTTATGTCCTCCTTGCTGGCTTCCTCTCTGTGCTGGTTTCCAACTCACTGTCCCATGGGCCATCACTAGCCCGGCCTCCAGCCCACGTGCAGCTCTTCCAGCCAGCCACACCTCTTGTGTGTCCCAGGGCATTTCCTGTGCAAACCAGGTGAGGGGACGCCACTGAGCTGGGAAGCAGCTGGCCTAGAATTTATTCACTGAAGTGTCCCAAAGGGGCCGCACTAGGGAAAGGCCTAAATTATTCACTCCATTTACATTCATTTGTGTTTCTCTGATGTCAGCAAATGCTCGGCCCTTTGAGTCTGCCAGAGCCAGGGAAGCCTGAATATTTCATCGCAGGGAGCTGGTGGGACCAGACCTTCTGAACAGAGGGTCCTATGGCCCCATCCCCCAACATCGCAGGGTCCTGAGCTGCTGGGGTTTTCCTGCTTCCTCTTCCCCAGCCCATCCCCAAAATGTCTTCTGGCTCCTGAGGGCAGGGAACACCCTCTGCCTGCCTTCTGCAGCTGCTCTGATTGGCTGCCCTTTCCCCAGGGGCAGGGCGAGAGGTACAGGCACAAGCCTTGGCAAGGCTGAGTACCTGACAGCATCACTGCAGCATGGGGGTACTCCACGATTAGCATTGCTGCAGCATGGGGGTTGTGACAGGTTCGGGATTCACCACTGGTGACTCCAGGAATTAGCTCTGTCCCGTGGAGCGCCCCCTCCTGATGGGACACCCTGGACTGGGACCCTCTGGCAGCAGCCTCGCTGTTCTCCTCTGCCCTCATCTGTCTGTTTCCCTGGGCTGCTTCCCCTATGGCCCCTTGCACCCGCTAGGCCCTTCCCTGCAGGGTCTGCGGCCTGGCAGGCTGTGGGCTAGAGCTCCCTAGCCTGGCCAGCACTGCACTGTCTGCAGAGTTAGTCTCCCACCCTTGGAGACTAACCTTCCCCTCTCAAAGGCCTGGGACAGACTGACTGTGCTTGCTCTGGGCAGCCTTTATATATGTTTGAGCCTGGCCCTGACTGGCTGTCTCCAGACTGGGCCCCGATTGGCTCACACTTTAATTGGTTCCCTGTCTGCACAAGTGTCCTGGCCTGCTGCAGACCACACTCTCCAGGAGTGGGGCAGGTGCCCCACTACAGGGGCACTCCAGGGTTAGCATTGCGGCAGCATGGGGTACTCCAGGGTTAGCATAATTGCAGCATGAGGTACTCCAGGGTTAGCGTTGCGACAGCATGGGGGTACTCCAGGGTTAGCATTGCTCCAGCATGGGGGTACTCCATAGCACAGCATAGCTACCGCAACGGTTCTTTTGGGAGACAGCTACCATCCCACCAGGTAGATCCTGAAAAGTACTGAAAGAATAAGTGAAAAGGTGTGAGAAAGAGAGCTAGATGGGGAGAGGAGATGGAGTGGATGAGAGCGAAGGATGGAGAAAGGGGGACGGTGGCTTCTGTTCCCGGCTCAGACACTGCCTCATTGTGTTGTTGAAGCTAAACTCTTCCCTTCTCTGTGCACTGATAATGGTGCCTCACAGTTACAAGGCCAGAGCTGGGCGGGTCAGAAAGCCTGCCCATATCGTGCTTTCCATTGGTAGGTCTCAAACATTTTACAACTAGGGGTCACCATCATTAGCCTAATTTTACAAGTGGGGAAACTGAGGCACAGAGCAGGGCAGTCACTTGCCCTGGTCAGTGTCAGGTGTAGAATGCAGGAGACCTGACTGCCAGTCCTAGGAGTTACTTATTAGATCCTTCAGACTCCCACATGCAATGGCAATAAGATTACCTGCGAGGATGTGAAACATCCTGAACAAATTCCATTGTGATCAATTACCTGAGTATTCTGCCTCCTCCCACGAAGGGGAGAGCTGGGTGAGCAGGGAGCACTTCAGCTGGAGGGGGGCACGGCAGCTTCCCGCAGATGAACAGAGCGGAGCGAGCTGGGTTTCAACCGCCGTCATGCTGTGGCAGTTTGTTTGCTCTTTTATTTAAAAAGTACATAAATACATAATCGTCTACCTTAAAAAATTGCTGCTATCTTCTCCATAGCTGCCAACTCCCTTGGAATTGGAGTAAATACAGGCGGGCGACTTTTAAACGCATGTAATGGGGGCGGGGGGAAGGAGCCAGCATACTATTTATCTGTTTATCTGAGTGAAATGTAGAGCTGCCTTCCGATGAATGGCACGGTCTGTTAGGCAATGATGATTCACATCACGCTAGGATCAGAAGGTTCCCAAAGAGCTTTGAGAATGACATGGAATCGTACACCCCAGGGAAATGCAGCCACCTCTGGGGTGGAATGCAGCAGCCCTTTAACAGCAGATAATAGTAGTGCTGCTCGGCCGTTTAGGCTGGGAGGTGAAGGAAAATCTGGATGGCTGTTGAAAATGCTGGATGGATTTATATCAGCGGGCTGTAATTACTCAGAAGTGGCATTTGTGCATCAGGGAGAAGGGTGGATCTTTTGTGCCCAAGGCTGAATATGTGTGTCTCATGTGAGGCATCACGTCCAGGACATCCTGGCATCACACCAGGCATGAGGCTCAGCACTGGCTCACAGCACGGACTCACCACCACCTTCCCTGCACCAGCTTTTTCATCAAAGACTCTTATCCGGGATCTGACCCAAATCAGCTTGTGCAATTGAACACAAGCTCAGTAGAAAGTGGAGGTGACACACCTGCGGGGCACAGACCTGGCCCAAAACAGCCCCTCACGCAGAGCTTGCAGAAAAACATCCAGTCTTGATTTAAACATTGTCACTGCGGCCCCTGGTAAATTGGTGAATTACGCTCATCGTTTTAAATGGATGCAAATGAGCACAATGGGGTAGGGATGACTGGCCCTTCCTGGGATGCTAATTACAACGGACTGTTCCATTTCCCCTCCCCTCCTTCCTGGGGGTGGGGACAGGACCAGTGCTAGGCGGTTTAGCGCCCTAGGCGCACGGCAATTTCGCCGCCCCGCCCCCTGGTCCCGCGGCTCCGGTGGAGCTGCCGCAGTGGTGCCTGCAGGAGGTCCACTGGAACCGCGGACCAGCGGACCCTCCACAGGCACGACTGCGGCAGCTCCACCGGAGCCGCCTGCCGCCCCCTCCGGCAAAATGCCGCCCACCAATAATCCTGGCGCCCTAGGCGATTGCCTAGGCCACTTAAATGGAAGCGCCGGCCCTGGGTGGGGAGTTAATCAAATGCTTTTCCTCCTTGAAGCGAGAGCGCCAGTTTCTCCGCGGCTGGTTAATTATTGAGGCTCCCGGGCTGTGATCATATATTTATGCATCTCCGTGGGCGCCCCTGTCATCCCAATCACAGCTCAGGCAAGAGGCCACCAATCTTGGGGGAAGGGTCTCGCCTCGGGCCAGGCGAGGGGCGCTGCTGGCCAACTGCCCTTTTAAGAGCCAAGCCCCCTGGGGTGGGAGGAACAGTGCATTGTGGATGCAGCTCCACCAAATGCGGGGGGGTCTGTTGTGCAGCAGGCCCAGATGTGGGGTTTGACCCTTCCTCCTCCAGAGGTTCAGCAGGACGAGAGTGCTAATGCATAATGGATAATTATACTCTGTGTTACTGCACTGGGGATTTCAAAGCACTTGGAGAACGTAATCCATGGCAGCCTGTGAGGTTGATAGGTAAGAGCTAGGCATCGCTTTGCCCGGCACCAGCCATCTCTGGGCTGGGACACTGCAGTGGTCTGCCAGCTGCAGAGCAACATTCAAACTGCAGGCGACATGCAGGGAGGAGGCAGAAAGTGTAGCCACTTGAGGTGGAAGGTGCCCAGGACAGCGGAATAACATTAGGATGACCTGATGTTCCGATTTTATAGGGACAGTCCTGATTTTTGGTTCTTTTTTTTCATATTGGCTTCTATTACCAACTGCCCCCCCCCCCCCACACACACCCTGTCCTGATTTTTCACATTTGCTGTCTGGTCACCCTAGATAACATTGAATCTCCTGCAAAATATTCCATAAGCACAGCAGGGGTGGGGATAACTGGCCCTTGTTTGGCTGCGTTGGGCTGTTCCATTTCCCCTCCCTGGGGGGTGGCAGTGGTGAGTGAAATGCTTTTCCTATGGGGTGTTTAATGACCAAAGGGGGACAGGTGCTGGTTAGCTAAAGGACAGCTCCAGAGCTCAGCAACCGCTGGCATCACCCTGGGGCATTGCTTCAGTATTAAGAGGAGAGCACCCCCTACTGACTCCCTGCAGCACTGCAGTGAGGTACCATCGCTCTGAGAGAAGAGGGATTTCACCCAGGTCTCTGCTGTGGCTATCAGGCTGCTCCCCAAAGAGCAGGGGCCCTGAGTCCTGATGCCACATGGCACCCTCGCCTGCATGGCATCCTACTGCAGACCCCAGGACAGCTGCCCCTGCCAGGCTCCTGCCTGCAGCAATATTAACAGTGTGGAGATTCGGCAGCAAAGTGTCTTGTTCTTCCCCTGCCTGGGGCACTGCCTGAGCAGCTAGCTGTTCCCTGGAGGCCTCTCATCCAGCTCCTGGCCCAGCCCATGCCGCTTGGGGGCAGGAGCAGAGCAGGTCCCAATGCCAGAGCCTCAGACCACAGCACCAGCTGCAAGGACAGGGGCATAAGGGGGACCTGCCTGCCCCGAACATCTTAGCTTCCTGTTGGTGCCCTTTCAGTACGGGTGCAGGACTTGAGCATGCTCACCCAGCCCCTCCCTTTCTGCATTGGGGCAGGGGGCAGCCAGGATCGGATCCTCCCCCGCTCTGAGCTCCATCGAGGGCACCAGGGAGTCAGACCCATTCGAGATCCCCAGTGGCGCACTAGGACAGGCATCCGTTTGCAAACCGGTGCCAATGATCTCACCCCTGGGTGCTATGCACATTACAGGCCCAGCTGCTGAGACAGTGGCTGTTTGCTGGACTACGGCTCCTGCTGGCCCCCCAAAGGCAAATGGTGCCCGAGGGTTTCCTGGCCTCCAGCATTTGTGCCTTGGACACTCGAGGGAGTGTGATTGACAGGATGTTGTGCTGTTGGATGACTCCACCCACTGGCAGGGTGGTACCGGCATCTTGCCTGCCGCACCCAGCCCAGCCATGCTCGCCTTCCTTTCATCACTTTTGTTATGGGCATCAGCCACTGCTGCAAACATAGGACAGGCCTGTGCCCAGCCAGCAGGGGATGAGAGCTGCTACTGGCGCAGCTACAGAGCTGTATGTAGGTCAAGCTGTAGCAGCTCCCACTTCTTGCTCTAGGGTCCCCAGTTCAATCCCTGGTGCCTCGGCCAAGAAAGCTAAATGGAGGTAGATCAGCATTTCGGGGGATCTGCAATGCGTGCTTAGAGAATGGGTTGTGCAAACATTTCGAGGAAGAGGGGGAGGATTGGCCTCTCCCCTTTATGGCTCGGAGGAAGAGGAATCCTGAAAGCATTGGAGATGAAATGGAAGAGGTTGCAAAGCTCTGGCTTTAGGGTCATTCTGGGCCGATTGCACATACACAGAGGATCAAAAGCCAAACAGCCCTTAGGGCATTGTGTGTTGTGCATGTATGTGATAGGCTGCCCTCTAGTGGGCAGGCCACAGATAGGATAACAGACCTACAGCTGGTACCAGCCTGAGTGGTCCCTGTTAGCTCAACAGCAGTGACCTGTGATGGCCATGGGCCCAACTGCAAGGCTGAGCAATGTGGGTTTGTGTGGCCTCACTGGTCACATGTCAGTTCCTTCCAAATAAACCCCCTTGTGAAAAGGGATCTGGCACTGGAAATGAATTTTCCTGGCACGAACAACTGACACAAATCGTAAATCACTGGTGCTGACAGCTTCACCTTCCAGATTAACCTAATGAGGCTCCTCGCAGCCCTGTTAAACACCAATCTCCGCAATGTACGCCCACAGAGCGTTCAAAGCTGGCTGGGCCTCTTTGATGCCTTCCTCGCAAGGCCCTTCCGTGGAGCAGTTTAAAGGCACCGTACAGGCAGGCTTGAGAGCCACCCTGCTGGGAGTCTGTGGCCGCTTTGACTCTAACAGACATCAGTTTTAAGGCCAGAAGGAGGTATCATGATCAGCTAGTCCAGAGGCACCAACTCTATGGGTGCTCTGGGTCTCAAGCACCCATCGGAAAAAAACGGGGCGCTCAGACCCTGCAGGGCTGGATTAATCTTTTATTAGTCCCGGCACCTGGACTGTGGCGCTGCCCTCTGCTCCGCCCACACTGTGCCCCAAGGCCCCACCCCCACTTGACCTCTTCTTGAGGCCCCCCCCATGCTCTGCCCTGAGGCCCTGCCCACTGCTCACATGGTGGGACGGGGCAGAGAGGAGCACACACTGGGCAGAACAAAAGTCAGTGCCTGTGATCTAGTCTGACCTCTCTTCTGCCCTAGATGGGACTGAGCCCCACACTATGTCGCTTCAGAAGCTAGTGCCCCGCCCAACTACTAGGCCACAGGAGCGAAACCCAGGACCTTGTCCATAACACAGCTTATGGCCTGTCTGCACCATTGTGCCGTAACTTTCCCACCCCATTGTAATGATCTGGAGTCTCTGGTTCTACCTTTCCATCGCATTTTGAGCCAGCACACACCGCTGAGGCACTCGGCAGCCAGGAAAGATTCAATCCTTCTATATTAGAAGCTGCAGTCCCTAGAGTGAGATGTCTGTCTAGTGTGTTATTACCTAGCAGGGTGGTATTTTCTTTTATCTCAAAAATACAGGGTCGAATTCAATAAAAGAGCAAAAATTGCCGCTGGCGGGCAAAAGGATTTGTTGTTTAATAAAGTGGCTCCGTTGGGAGTGAAGGACGGGTGGTCTTGAGAAACCTACTCCCCTGCCGTAATTAGATTTCAGCCCAGCTCTTTCCAAACTCAACCATGCTGGGAGAGCTCCAGGGAACAGCCAGGATGTTGCAGCATTCAGTAGGTGGTGCTCTTCCCCCTCAGTCAGCAATGAGATGAGATGAACCGATGAGCGGAGCTGATCTGTGTAGAGTCAATGTTTGCTGGGTGAATTTAGATTCTTGTTCTCTTGAGAGTGAAATCCCCCCTTGTGCAGAGGGGCGGCATGTGGCCTATGCACCACTGAAGTCCTTCTGCTGACCCTTTGCATGGGAGTGATTTGTTACGCTTTGGGATTTGATCACGAGGAATGGAGGGTTGTCTCCACTGTGTTGGTTACTGGACGGTATCGGCCAAATGGTTCCTACGAACAAGGCTCAGTCTGTGCACTGAGCATGAGCAGCAGATTGCAAGTATTCACTGTCCAAGCCATGTTGCTTAGTTCGGATTGGCTATGGCGGTCACATGTCATATTCCTGCCCCCTCCCCACGGGAAGAGCCGAACTCATTTAGAATCCAGTTTCCAAGGCGAATGGCCCTCGCTTTGGTGAGCTCAACATGTGCTTTCCACCTGTATTGGCTTCAAGTTTGCCGTTTCTGCCAGTAAACTCACTTAGCAGAATAGTCACAAGGGGCAAAGACTAAAGGGCTGCGAGTTGGGGGAGGGGGATTTGTTTTATTTGCGGGAATATTTCCAACCACGTTCTAGTCTCCCAACATTAGGGTCCCGTATCCTAAAGTGACCTCGAAAGCCAGTGAGAGCAGGATAACTGTGCCGGTGAGGAGTGGGAATCTTTACCCACATGGAGCTTGCCGACGCTAGCAAATTTTGTTGCTTTAACTAGATTCATATAGTTAACGAAGCAAACCCCCCTGGTGTCTGTATGGTTATACCAGTATAAAAGTCCTTATACGAGTATTGCTTATCATTGTGTTCTGGTTCAGGAAAAGGAATAACTCTACTGGTTTAAGGTGGCATCTTTATACAGGTTTAGACGGGTCCATGTTAGAGATTGTAAAGCTATACTGATAAAAATCCAGTCTCCACTGAAATAGTGACACCCGTATGATTTGTCTGGTGTAGCCCAGCCCGTAGGTGCACAGTACAACCCCAGCATAGGGGCACCATGCACCAGGGCACCACTGTGCTCGGTGCTGTACAGACACAGAACGAAAAGATGGTCCCTGCCCCAAAGAATTTGCAACGTACGTGTCAGACAAGAGACAACAGGTGGACACAGATGGGCAGATGGGGGAGCACAGGGAAACAATGCAACATGGCTGATGGGCATGATGGGCAGTGGTCTCTGAACACCAGGGGCCGAACCTTTGTCGAGCTGTCCGTCACTGTCGCGGCAAAGGAGAGATCTAAGCAGAGATTTGAAGGAAGACAATGTGGCCACTCCACAGCTGGTTGTAGGGCGCTTCTCCCACGTGTGCGGAGCAGCAGGGGAGAAAGCACCAGAGGGCTCAATTGAAAGTTTAAACAGTGGATGATGGAAGGTGGCGTCATGGGCCGATTGGAGGTAGGAGCTGACATTTCAATGGTGAATGAGAGATGAGAGTGAGGGTGAGCAGAGGCCTTGAAAGTGAAGAGAAGCCGCTTATGTCTGATGTGCTAAAGAAGGGCAGGGATGGAAAGAGAGGGGTGGCACAGTCACAGCGCAGGGCTGGGGAAGAGTTCTTTGCAGCAGTTTGCTGGATGGGGATGAGCACGGCACCACTGCTTTTGTCAAGGCTGGAGAGAATACAGCAGTGACTGAGACTCAGGATGACGAGAGCCTGGATAAGTGTTTTATCTGTGTGACGGATAGGAAAGCTGTATCTTAGAGATCTTACGCAGACAGAATCTGCAAGACTTGGACATAGTTTGGCTGTGGGGATCTAGAGAGAGATCCAAATTGAAGACAATGCCCAGGTGATGGGCCTAAGTGACAAGCAGGAGGGTGGTGATGTCTCCGACAGAGGAAAGTTATTAGCTGGGACGGTTTGGGAGGAAGATTACGAGCTCTGTTTTAGCCAGGTTGTGCTTGAGCTGATAGCTAAATCCCTGCGAGGAGCTTTCAGGGAGACAGGCTGAGATTTTAGGACACAGATCTGGAGTGAAGAGGTAGATCTGTGAGTCTTCAGCATAGAAACGGGAGTTGAATTTGTGTTTGCAGATGGGGCTGTATCGCTCTATACTGGTATAGTTAAAGCAGCAAAGCTGCATGTAGGTAAAGCCTTGGGCTCCCAAATGCCATGTCACTTTTGAAAATAAGACTTAAGCCCTTCTAAAAATACTGCCCCTAGTCTTGAACCTGTGGCTTAGGAGGATGTTGCGCTCCCTCCGATGAGCTGTAAAACTGAGAGCCTGGCCATCTGTGGTCTTTAAACATCCCCTAACGTCTGCTGCAAGATATGGGCACATTAAAGGGACAGTGTCAGCTTCAAAATCACTTCTGTCTGTAAGTTTTGCACTATCATTATTGTGGGTCACATCTACAATCACTTTAACTGGAAAGGGGAGAGAGAAGAAAAATCTTTATTTTTTCCCCTCCTGGTTTCCTTTGTACAGATGACAACATTTTGTGTAGAGTCAGTTTCACTCTATTCCCTGTGTCATTAGTTAATTAGTGTTCCCTGTGCAACAGGAAAGAGAAAAACATTCACAATAATAGGAACATATGAAGGTAAAAGCACAACAGTTGGCAGGGGATCTTGGGGGCAAGTGTCATAACTGAAAGGGCTTTTGATTAGATTTCAGCCTGAGAGTGGTGCTTTAAAACAGACACTCTGCTCAAACTCAGATTGGTTAATTTCATTCCAACTACCTATAATTTCCTCTCCAGTTTGGATTGGGTAAAGTGTTATTCATTTCCTGTCATTATCTGTCTCTCCTGCAGAGTTGACACATATTCTTAACAGGCTGCCATGTTCCACCCCAAAGGTCATTGCATTTCAGGGGTATGAGAAATGATCCTTATTTATCTGACCTGTGAAATGCTTTGGGTCCCTTTAACCTAGCAGTGCTAGTTCAATTGTTAGAAATGGACCTGCCACACAAAGCTTGGATCCAGAGCCCAACTTCATCAGAGCTGGGGATGGTCTTTGGGCATCAAGCGGTTTGGTTGGGTCACATTGTAGACATAAGTTCAAGCATAGTCAAAACGTATGCTTCAGGGTGTCAATAAGATTGGCTGCAGGGGTCAGGAAGGAAATACCCCCCCCCCCCAACGTTCCCTCTCTGTGACAAATGAACCTCTTCAGGAGCAGAATCCATAGCACTTGTGAGGGACAGAAACTTCCAAGGCCGATGCTGAACCCAGGCCAAACTTCCCAGAAGTTCAGGTGTGGTTAGAGGCAATGGGGTTGGTTCAGGCCTGTCTCTGATATAAACTTGAGGATTTTATCATCGGCCTTGGAAGTTTCTGTGCTTCACAAGTGCTATGGATTCTGCCTCTGAAGAGGTTCATTTGTCACAGAGCGGGAACGTTGGGGGGATATTTCCTTCCTGACCCCTGCAGCCTACATTTTGACTATGCTTGAGCTTAGCTTGCAAACCTACAAATGGGCTGGATCTGTGCTGAGCTCCCATGAAAAGCCAGTGGACATGGCAGGTTCTCAGGATTTGACCCTGTGTGCTTAAAGATCATAAAGTTATCTAGTCCTTTAAAAAACCCAGCTATAACACTTACCATCAGTCTAGGCTGGTGACAGAACCTATGACCATGGCTGCTCAACATGCCTCTTGCAACTCCCTCGGCCCCTGTAATAGAGAGCAGAGGCTCCCGGCTCCTGGACCTTGTTCTTGTCTGATTCCATTTTTTGATTAAAATAAAATCATTGCAGCAAATGCATTTCAATTAGCAGGACTCCAGTGCACGTCTGGTTCTGACTAATTGATATGATTTGCTGCAAGGAGAACTTTGGGGCCAATCGATAAACCATAGAGCATTTAATTAAGAGGGAGCCCTAAAACTTGCTGCATTGATCAACTGCAGGATTATCTTAATTAGCAACTGGCTGGTGTTCGACTCCGCTGCTCTGGAGCCCTGCACGGACCCAGGAGATCACCTTTACTGTCAGAGCTGCAGTAAAAGCAGAAGATGGACAGCTGGTTGTAGATTGGGGCTTTCATAACGAGTTTGGGGGTGGGGCTGTCTGAATAGACCATTAATAACCTATGAAGGGAAAATGGGTTAGGTAGGCGATCCCCAGCTGCCTTTTCCAGACCCAACAGGTTCAGCACATCCAGATCATCATGTTCCTCTTGCATGCAGAGCTCTGATCCTGCACAGCCTTTAGAGAGGCTGCCATTAGCTAGGCAGGATACGAGAACCATAACTCTGCTCATTTCTGCCTAAGCAGGCTGGGGTGTCATGTCACACCCCCGTGGGGGTCATCAGCCACAGGAATCAAATCCAGGGTCTCCTGGTACAGGCCACTACTGCCCAATCTGAAAGACCCGTCTTATTAGCCAATGCAGCACAAGCCCATCAAGCTCGAGCAGTGGCCCAGAGCTCCACGCCTCCGCCCTGCGCTGGGGGTGGGTTCCATGCTCCAGATTCAGCACGAGTGTAACTCAGCTTCAGTCCAGTCTGGGGTCACTTCATTGGCTTCAGCGGAGTGACTCCAGGGATGAGTCTGAGCTCCATGGTCTCACTCAGAACCATACGAAGCAGCGAGGGAGAAGGGTTTAGGACCCGATGCTCTGATCTGTGAGGACCAAACCAAGGGGCTGCCCAGACACTGAGGCCAGAAGGGACCATTATGATCCTCTCGTCTGACCTCCTGCAGAACACAGGGTGGCATATGCCACCCACTGAGTCCCGCAGCCAGCCAATAACTGTACTTCAATTACTGACCGTTGGCGAGTGTTTGCTCCAGCCAGATCTGGCAGGTCCCAGGCTCCCATCCCCTCCCTTTCCAAGGCTCTTACTGCTTGGAAGGTTTTCCTGGTTTTCAGCCTGAAATTACCATTGCTTTATTCCACTCCATTACGCCTGCTTCCATCCTCACTCACCCTGAACAGACCAGTGAAGTTTCTATGTGACTCCCTCACCCTAGCCATGGTCCAGTGATATTCTAGCCGGTTACCAAGTCCCCTCCCCTTAGCCATTGCATGGTAACACTGTTTAGTAACCTGTGCCATTGGTTAGCGAGCTGGCTTAGCCGTCTGCTGCTATGTAGTCTCTTCCCAGCTCCTCCACTGCCCTTGGGTGAGTCCCGCTGCCCGTCCCTTGGTGTTATAAGCTCTGTGGGGCACTATGTGTGTCTACATAGCACCCAGCCCAATGGGTCCTGATCTCAGGAAGGATCTTTATGTGCTGCCACACTAATAATGGAATGCGGATCAAACCAAAGCATCTGTCTTACTGCTGCGTTATATATCCACCGTGCCGCTCAGAATGTGGACACACAATACTTCATTTGTAGTATTAGACAAACCTCAGTTACTCGGCTGTTCTCCACAATCGCACTGCTCCAACACCGCTGGGAGAGTGACCCCTGAGTTGGGGAAGAAAGAACCTTAGTGCCTCTGTCACTGCTTTGCTGTGTGTCATTAGGCCAGACCCTGCTCTGTGGCTCAGTTTCCCCATTTTTTAAATGAGGATAATGATACTTTACCCCCCTTTGTAGAGTACATCGAGATTTACATCTGGAAAACCGTCTGGCCTTGATTCTCCATTGCCTGTGTCATCATTTACATCTGTGCAACATGCTGTCCAGTCAGTGGTGATAATTGACATTCACTTTGCATAGGTGCGAATGACGACACCCGGTGCCAGGCAATGGAGAATCTGGCCCTATAAGCATGCAAAGTACAGGAATCCTGTCCTATACAATCAGTTATTAACCCCAACCGTTTGTTATACAAAGGGTCACCTCTTCAGGAATAGCAAAGAAGGCACAGAAAAACCCCACACGTTTTCCCAAGTCTGCTGCTGTCGGAGATTTGCACTTGAAGACTCCTGGATGAATTGCTCTTGGTAGCAGCTGAGGCAGGCACGCCCCATCCAGCCAGAGATGACCTAGGGATGTGTCTTGCTCCCCAACCTATGTGCATCTGGTTCCTGCTGCATGGAGGAATTATTAGCACCCGTTCCAGAAATTACAGGAGGCTGTCCCCAATTTACAGCATCAGCCCAGCATCTGCCACCTCCGCTTTTACAAGACATAAACAGGGAGAAGAATTTAAAGCTGCCCAGAGAATCAGTGAGTTTAGGACTCAGGGAATATATAAACGAGGATGCAGGCTGTCGCTAGGAGGAGAGGGTTTCCAGGAGAGCTAGATGGTAACTTACTAGAGGAAATCTCTGTCGAAGGAGCGAGGCTGTTCAAGATAAGTGAGACCAATTTTGGAAAAGAATGTGTTCTCCCGCCTGGATGAAATTCGAGGCAGGACATGAGTGGGTGTGGAGAGATCTGAAGTCAGTTGGAATGATACATCTGTTTGTGCTGGATTTGACTCACTGGGGCAGATTTGTAAAGAAGCTCCACATGGTGGGAACGGGTTGGAGGCTGAGCTCTTTAGAAAGTCTGGCCATAATTGGCACGATGGGAGGTGCTGAGTACATAGAAATATGGCCCACTGAGTTTATCCAGCCAAGGAGCAGATATACCAGGAGTTTAACCCTGTGTGGAGAGCGATAATCTATGACACAGAGATCTGTTTGCCTGTGGACGGAGAGTGTTACAGTCATGTGATACTGAAGTGATAGGTTAAATTGGAGATTCTGATTACAAACTTAGCTAGGGCTAATTACCTTCTCTATATGGCTGGAGTGTCTGGGTCCATATGTCTGGCAAGAATTTTCCCCCAATCTATCCTGCATTCAGAATGGCCAAACTTTGGGTCATAGCACAGCACAGTGTGGGGCGTTATGCCTGAGGTTGCCAGGTGTCCGGTTTTCGACCAGAATACCTGGGCCAAAAGGGACCCTGACAGCTCCTGTCAGCACCGCTGACCAGGCCATTAAAAGTCCAGTTGGCACAGGGCTGGCAGGCTCCCTACCCGACTCCGCACACCTCCTGGAAACGGCCATCATGCCAAGTGCTGGTTCCACAGCTCCCATTGACCAGGAACCATAGCCAGTGGAAGCTGTGAGAGTGGTGCCTATGTGCGGGGGCAGCATGCACTGCGCAGAACCACCTGGCTGTGCCTCCGCCTAGGAACATGTCGCTGCTTCCGAGTGCTGCCTGAGGTAAGCGCCACTGGCAGCCTGCAACCCGAAACTCCTTCCGAGCCCCAACCCCCAGTCCTGAGCCTCCTCCAGCACACAAACTCCCTCCCAGAGCCTGCGCCCCCTCCCACACCCCAACCCTCTGCCCCAGCCCTTATCTCCCTCCTGCACCCAAACTCCCTCCTGGACCCCACACCTTCTCCCACAGTCCAAACCCCTTGGCTCTAGCCTGGAAGCCCCTCCTGCACCTCAAACCCCCCATCCCTGGCCCCACCCCAGAGCTTACATCCCCAGCCATATCCCTCACCCTCCCATCCCCCACGCACCATAGGGTTGGAGGTTGCCAGCTCAACATGCCACTGCAGCTGCTGTCCCCATCTCATCCCATATCTGATTTTGTTTGGAGGCTGGTTCAGCCGGGCTCCCGGCACCTCCTGCACCTCCCTGCGGCAGGTTAAGTTGCCATCTCTGTACTGGCAGGCGGGCAGTGAAGTGGCTCTAATCTCGCTGCCAGCTCAGGGAACCGGAGAGTGAAGCTGCGTCCGGACTCTGAGCAAGGTCAGCATCAGCTGGCTTCCTGGGGGCAGGGGATGGAGGGTTGAGCGCTGCTGGGGATTGCGAGCTGGAGGGGTCTCAGGCAGCAGCTGAGAGGGTCCCTACCAATGCCTGCTCCTGCTAGCAAGGAATGTGCTGGAGTCCCAGCACAGTGCCAGGTCGGATGTGCCAGCCTGGAGCAGGCTGCTGCTCATGATCCCACCCCGAGCTGCAGTTAGCCAGGGACAGCAGCCCGTGGATAGAGAGCCCCATCTCCTCTTCTCCCTCTGCCTGCATGGGATGCTGCAGGGACCAGACCAGTCTCAGATCCCCCCTGGCTGCAGGCATCATTTGACTGGGCAGTTCCACTTTGCCCAGGTACAAGAACCCAGCAGGTTCTGCAGGGTCGGGGATCCCCAGCCAGTAAGTTCCCTGTCCCTATAGCATGGTGGAGCCAACTAGCCACAGAGCTGCTCTGCCTTTGGTCACTGTGGGCCATCCCTGTCCATTGCTGAGGACTTGGCTTGGCCGCAGGGGCTGTGGCCATGTGTTGTTTCACTTCACCCTGTGCAGGACGCCATGAGGGCTGACACATGGGGACAGGGCACTGGACTGCCTCTCAGGCTGTCTCCCTCCGTTGTATTCCCAGGCATGCTGCTGACCTGTTTGGTGCCCATGAGCAACTTGCTGTCTGCTTCCATGCCTCAGTTTCTCCATCTGTAAAATGCAGGTAATACTGCACACTCACTTTTGAAAAGTGCTTGGAGCTTTATGGATGAAAAGTGTCATATAGGAGCTGCCTACTCCTTTTATTATGGAGCATATTACAGACCAAGCCAGTCACACACGCTAATGAAGACTTTATATTTGTTCTTTCTCTGTCTGCTATTTTCCTTAATCTTAAATAGACTTTAGCCAGGCTGAAAGACTGGTGATTTGCTGTTGGCGTAACCATGCACTGCACACCACTCAGTATTTACCTGCCAGGCAGATGCACTGGAAAAATTTGTAGATGCAATTAACAGACTTCACCCATCCGCAGGGAGACTGTCTCATTAGCTGCTAATTTTGCCTCTCCCTGTAATGAAGAGGGATTTTTGCTGCGTGTTTCAATTAGATGCTTCCAATCTCCCTAGAAATCTCATTTTGACTCCTTCAAACTGTCGCAGCTTGACAGCCTGGAATTAAGGAGTCCTGCTGAAATGGAGCCTGTACTGACTGCATGTAAACATGCTCACCTAGTCTAGTTGTTCATAGTGAATCCCTCGGAAGCCCTTCCTAGCTCCATCCCCAGAGTCAGAGGCTTACGTGATCACCAAAAGCTAGCAGCCTTTTGGTCTAGCTGCTTGTAAGCAGCTCTGTCAGCAGTCCCCAGATCGATGGCTGGCTATAAACTGGCGAGCGCCATGCTCCTTGTAACATTTATTATTTACATTCCTCAATTGAAAAGATTTACAGCCCCGTTGTGGTTCCCACAGCCCTTTCCTCGGTGAGTCTGAACAGGGCTGAAGTGAATTTGGCTACAGTGCAAACAGCCGATGCAGCCCGGGCTGCGCGTGGCCGTTTGGCACAAGAACGCTGGCTTGTAACGCTGCCTGCAGGGTGGCTCAGCAGCTGTTTTCACTGAAATTTCAGTCATGCCTGCAAGGCAAGGCAGATGCAATACACAAGGCATACGCCATGCCTGGGAGGATAGTGCTGGCTAGTGGTAAGGCAGCCAGGCCTCCTGGGTTCTGTTCCCTTCTCTGCTACTTGCTTGCTCTTTGGCCTTGGGGAAGTCACTTCACTTCCCTCGTCCTCACTTTTGCCCATCTGTAAATGGGAATAATACGGAGTGCTGCACTCTGTCAAGAGCCAGCTGTATGGAAAATGCCAACAGGACATAGCATGGAGCCAGTCCCTGCCCTGTGGATTGACAGTCGCAGATA
This sequence comes from Chelonoidis abingdonii, assembly GCF_003597395.2. Classification (NCBI taxonomy): domain Eukaryota; kingdom Metazoa; phylum Chordata; order Testudines; family Testudinidae; genus Chelonoidis; species Chelonoidis abingdonii. The sequence continues at coordinate 15,073,031 of NC_133793.1, read as the reverse complement.
AAAATGAAATGAGGCATTCATTAAGCCTCAAATAGCAACAGTAAATCTACATCGCCCCCGGTGAGACAGGAGAGAGTTACATTTTATGGATGGGGAAAGAGAGCCTGGAGAAGTGGAGTGACCAATGCAAATCAGCAGCAGGACTAGGAAGAGAACCGAGGCGTCCCCCCTCCCAGCTTCCTTGTCAAGCCATTAGCAACGTTCCGCGGTTTGTGAGAATGGGAACTGAGATGGATCTGGGACAGGGAGCGCTGGGTTGTGGTGAGTTAGCCGTGCGTAGAGAGAGAAATCCAGTGGATTATACCCCCCATTCTTCCCTCTGCCCCTCAGTACCAAAGTGAATAATCCCAGGGAGTTCCAGGGCCCAAGTGCACTAAATCATTCCTGTGCAAAAGACTTTGCCGAATTGGGGCCTCAATGACTGACGCATGTTAACCGCAGCCTGGAACAATTGTGAGCAGGCAGCCCAGCCCCCGGAGGAGACAGGCCAAGACGCTGAGAACGGCGCTTGGCCTGCGAATGCCCAAGGAACATGGCTGATTTGCCAGGCCGGAGGAAACCCTTTGTCTCTGCAATAGGTATTTGGTGGGTTTAGTGGGGGCAGGCCTGAGCTGTCACCCTCTTTGACAGTTGCTTGGCTGTGCACATCTGGCTCTCTGCTCCTCTGGCCGATGTTCCCACGCTGCCGAACACAGGATGGGTCAGTGGCTATGTTAACCCATCAGCTCAAACAGGGAACCCACCACAGCAGAGCCAACCTGGGCTTGAGATACCGGCTCTGAGAGCAGGACAGGCAGTGCAGATTTGTTAAGAGTTGCTTCCCTTACCCGGTGCCCATTCTAAGTGCATATTGGATTCTCCTAAGGAGGGGCATCATGGAGCTGGGGCCTGGACCCCTTGGGGATCAGCTTCTGGGGAAAGGGAGAGAAGCCACAGAGTGGGCTGGGTGTGTGTGTCTGGAGCCAAAGGACTGTGCCAAGATGAGAACAGCTGAAGGACGAGGGGGCACTGGCAGGTTTGCCAGCTGGTGCTGCAGCCAAGTGCAGGATCGAGCTCAAGGATGTTACAAACAAGGCCAGGGCCATGGCTGGAGACAGGCAGGGAGTCGGGTGTGAGCAAGGCAGCTTAGGCTTATTCTCATTTCTACTCCATGAGTGCCAGAGGCTCCAAGTGAGATGAGGGCCCCACCATGCCAGGCACTGCCCAGACACATTGTGAGAGACAGACTCTGCCCTGAAGCGTTTGCAAAAGCCCTGATCCAAAGCCAAGTTAAGACAACTGACTGAATCTCTCTGAAGAGTCTTTCCAGGGGCTCCGGATTAGGCCCAGCACAGAAAAGACAGAACTACTGTCCCGGTGGAGATTCAGTGACTCGCCCAAGGCCACACAAAGTCTGTGGCAGAGCCAGCTGTCCTGATTCTGTATCACAGAGGCACTTACAGGCCCCAGCTAAATCAGGCCTCCTCACACTGGGCGCTGCACAGACAGTAGGAGCCAGTCCTGGCTCCCAAGAGTCCCCATCTGAAGAGGCGACACAGAGGTGAAATGCTTTGCCCAAAATCAGCAAAGAGCCAGGAACAGAACTCAGCTGCTCTGAGCCCCAGGTTCTACCCACTAGACGCTACTCTCTCTCCAGCTGGGAGTCACTGTTAAAGGGATGTGAGTTCCCTTTACCCACCTAGGGCTGCCATCCATCCAGTTTGGGTTTTGGCTTGTGTGCCCGGGTGCCATTTGACGAGCACTGATGTCTGGGTTTTTTTAATCTCGGGGGGGGGAGGAAGGCGGAGATGGGGCGGGATCTGGGGGAAGAGTCAGAGAAGGGGGCAGGGCCTCAAGGAAGGCCTGGGGGAAGAGGAGGCTTAAGGATCCCATTACCAGCCATTAGAAAGCTGGCAAGCCTACCCCCACCAGCCCAATCGTCCTTCCTCTCAAATGAAGCTGCAAATTAACCCGTTCCTGGGAATGTCCCCCCAGCATCATAGAACCCCAATAACTGGTTAACGTCCCACTCAGGAGTCTGTTCACCAGGCACCACAACACCCGAAATCAGCTGCTGCTTCATCACAAGGGTCTTGAGCCCTCACAGACGGCAGGAGACTTTGCTTCTCACACGCTAGGACCACCCTTGGATTGTGAGTGTGGGGAGGGGCAGTAAATCCCAGTAGCCCGACTGATAAAGGTACCAGTAACCTGAAGCATAAATAACACTTGTTAGCCGGTGACACACACATTTCACTCAGCCCATTAAGTGCAGCCATCGAAAGCAATAAGCCCTGCGTCCCTCCGACTAATGAAATTGGCCAACGCTCTGTGTTGATTGTTGTCTGAGTCGTTTTGGTTTGCAGTAAATTCTGCTCAGCCGCACTATCCATGGTCACTCCCATGCTGAACTTCACTTTGCTTGGAGAAATTGCGCTTAAATAAAGATCGCCTGGTAGGGCCCCTGAGAGGGGATTTGGGGGCTCGTGTCCCACTGGGCTTTTCATGATAAATCCATTGTTTGCTGCACAGTTATAATTCATCTATAGAAGATGCTCACTCCAGCCAAATGAGGTCTGAGCGGTGGGGGGAGCGAGGGTTGAAGTGTTGATTTGAGAAGTTATATGGGGTGCAAAGTAACAATAACCCCTTGCCCCTATTCAGTGTTATTCACCAGAAGTGCTGAAAGCAGCTTACAAAGGAGGTAAACCTGATTTTACTGGGGAAACTGAGTCACGGAGTGAGGACTTGCTGCACTTGGCTGCAGCACCAGCCGGCAAACCTGCCAGTTCCTCCTCGTCCTTCAGCCATTCTCATCTTGGCTCAGTCCTTTGGCTCCAGACACACACCCAAGTCTATCTAGGGACTAAGGTGGGAATAGATCCCAAGAGTCCTAGTACTGTGTCTGTGTATAGCTTGCCAGATAGACTTACTATAGCTCCACACAGAAACAGATCAAAGCTTGTGATACTGAGCAGGATAAAACTGGGGGTGTAGTGAGATCTCCTTGCGAAAGTGAAGAGACGGGACTGGACTGTGATGCATATAAATGTAAAGGGGATTCTTTATTGAGGCTGCGGCACATAGACAGACCTTGTGTTTCTCCCTGGCTCCCAGTCTGTGCTGCTTAATGTCACTGCACAGAATGTCTCCTACTCCTGGCCTGGACTCAGTTGTTATGAGAACACTCCAGCACATGCGACAGATGGATTTGGTAGGAAGGAAAGTCTCTGAGCAGCATCTAGTGACCCCAGTGTACTTCCTCTTTCAAAATGGGCTGCGGAGAAATGCACAGGCAGATCCTTTGATGTACTGCCCGCTCTGAGCATTCAGAAATCAGATCTGGCCTCAAACATTCATGAAATTGGCTTTAAAATCATGAGATTAATATGTTTCTGTGTATATATATATATATATATACTTTTAAGTTTCTGAGCCTTTAATGTTCAGATTTGCCAGCTTTTCTCTGCAGCCATAGGGGCTAGAAACCCTGGGCCAGGTTACAAAGGAATTTCGTAGAGCTAGGCAGGGACTGGAATTGCCGTTTCATGGGAAATTCTGCCATTCTAAATTCATTTTCATTTCAGATCAAAACCAAATACAAAGAATTTGGAAATGTCCTCTGCAAAGTGAAACGAGAAAAAAAATCATTTTTGGTCAATCAAAACATTTGGTTCTTACTGTGACATGTTTCAATTTGTAAATGTTTTTATGCTAGAAAACCAAATCAAATTTAAAACAAAAAGTCATTTTGAAATGAAAAGTTGAAATGGGCCTTGCCCAAAATGTCCAAATGGAACATCTCAACCGAATGGAAATACTTTTTTTAAAAAACAAAGATCAATACAAAATTTCGGTGAAATTGACACATTCCTGCTGGTAGTTTTGGTTTCTGTGAAATGACATTTCCCTGTGGGTGCCTACTGGGAGTTACAGAGGTGCCTACCGGAGTTAGGTACCTACCTCCAATCGACTTTCAATGCGAAACAAGCCCCCAGCCTGCTTAGATGTCTGTAAATCTCACTATGGGTCTGTCTGCACCTTTCACTGCTTAAATACCTTTGCAGAGCTGGTCCTTACTCCTCTTAAATGAAATGGAGAATCTCTCACCTCCAAACCTGGGACTTTAAGAACAATGCCAAACCCGAGACTTGTGGTAACAATGTGTGTAATGAAGAGGTTGGGCTAGAACTGGGCGGCGTCTCTGGCAAGGGGTGAGAGAGAGCCTGGTAGTTAATTTAATCCGGCTGTTGATTGTAAATGTTGGGCTGCAATTCATTCCTGGACACGGTAGCAAAACCCATCTGAACAGAGCCCCTGGGCAGAACTGCCTTCATGCTTCTGTTTGCTGAACGGACACAGCAAATGCATCGCCTGAGCTGCATGCAGCATGTTCACTGGGACAGGTTTTTGCAGTGGAAACCTCTTTGCATCCTATTACTCCATCACCAAAAAAAGCTCTTTGGTTTCATTTTTAAGGGTATTATTATTTATTATTTGTATTGCAAGAGCGCCTAAGGGCCATGGACCAGGGCCTGACTATGCTAAGACCTGCACAGAACCAGAAGAATTGTGTTTTAAGAGTCTGCTTTCTGCGTTTCCTTGCTACCTGACGCTGTATGTCATATATGAAGCAAAGCAGGAGGTTTGCAAGAAATTCAATGCAGCTGTGATAGACTCAGGGTGTGGGGGTGTGCATGCGTGTGTAGTCTATACCATTAGCTCTCCATTAGATCCAAAATTGTAAAGTCTAAGCGTATTTTCTAGAGTTGACCAGAAAATGAACATCCCCCCCTAAATGTAGGTTTTCGGTTTTCCAATGAAAATCCAAATAATTTTTTCAAAAACATGGGGCGGGGAGAGGGGGGTGTCATAAACAGATAGCTAAGGGTTAATGTCTCTTTCACCTGTAAAGGGTTAACAAACAACACCTGACCAGAGGACCAATCAGGAAACGAGATACTTTCAAATCTCAAGGGAGGGAAGTTTTGGGTGTGGGTCCTTTGTTCTGGGTCAGTGTGCTCTCTAGGCTGTGAGGGTTGATCCTCCACACTATCCTTCTTAGGTCTCTCTAAATCCGTCTGTGGTTCCAATTGAAAGTACACGGTAGACAAGGGGGAATAAAAATAAAATGCATATGCTTTACATTGTTTTCTGATTATTTACAAGTGTGTTTCTTTAGTTTTGCTGGAAATGTTTAAATGTTATTTTTTCCTGATTTAAGGTGTTTATTTCATTTTTATAGAGGTTAACGACCCTGTAATATTTTTCATCTTGATTACAAGGAGACAATTTTTATGTCTTTTCTTTCTTTTTATTTAAAAGCTTTCCTTTTTAAGGACCTGTTTGATTTTCTTTTCTAGTTGATGCTCAAGGGGGATAGGAATCTCTGTGCCAGAATTACTGTTCTCTCTCAGGGAAAGAACTGGTTGCACTAATAGACGAGGGGGAAAAAGAAGGAGGGGAAGGGATTGTTCCTCTTCTGTTTTGTTAATTCAGGAGTTTAGTTACAGTTAATCTTAGGGCAACCAGCAGGGGGAGCCTGGAGGAGGGTTTATGTGTTATTTTAAATATTTAAATGAGTGGGCGCAATTTATCCCTGGAGAGACACGGTCGGTGGAGTGAGTAGGCAATTGTGCATTGTGCTGATGAGTCCAAAGTGCCAGGGGAGAGGCAAAACCTGATCTCTCTGTGTTGTGTTTCAAGGGATTGAAGCACGGTGATCTCCTAGTGTCCCCAGGGCGGGAAGAATCTGGGAGGAAGAAAGGAGGGGGAGGGAAATGGTTTATTCCCCTTTGTTGTGAGACTCAGGGAATCTGGGTCTTGGGGGTCCCCAGGCAAGGTTTCGGGGAGACCAGAGTGTACCAGGCACTGGAATTCCTGTTTGGTGGCAGCGTTACGGGTTCTAAGCTGGTAATTAAGTTTAGAGGATTCATGCAGGTACCCAACTTTTGGACGCTAAGGTTCAGATTTGGGAATTATACCTTATGACAGGGGGTTGTGAAAATGTTCACTTTTGACAACACCCCTTTTCTGAATGAGAAACTTTTTGTCCAAACAGTGTTGACCGGCTCTAAGATTTCCTCATGTTAGGACGCAGAGGCAATGCAGGGAAGGGGGAGAGTTATTCGCAACCAGCTGGAGTAGACTGCAGCACTGAAGGTCTCTTATGCAGAGCTAGCTGCTCCTGGGGCAGTTGCTGAATAATAATAATGATATCCAGCTCTTATATAGCACTTGGCATCAGTAGATCTCAAAGGGCTTCACAAAAGAGACAGTATCATTGCCCCCATTTTACAGATGGGGAAACTGAGGCCCAGAGAAGGGATGTGACTTGCCCACAACTGCATCCCCCTAGTAATGGGATTGATCCAGACACTTGCATTTAAAAATCTCAGGCTGCAGCTCAGGGAAACACATTTTCAAATACCCCTTTTTGCCTTAGCACGGTCACGGTCGAGAGCATTGGCAGTCAGATGCTCCTGCCCCACAGAATTGAAGGCTAAGCCCCAACTCCTGCCACTTTTTGCATGCAGGCCCAGCACTCCTCCAGGATGCAAGAAATTGCAGGATCAGGGTTTAAAGCAGGGGTAGGCAACCTATGGCATGTGTGCCCAAGGCGGTATGCGAGCTGATTTTCAATGGCACTCACACTGCCCAGGTCCTGGCCACTGGTCTGGGGGACTCTGCATTTTAAGTTAATTTTAAATGAAGCTTCTTAAACATTTAAAAAGCCTTATTTACTTTACATACAACAATAGTTTAGTTATATATTATAGACTTGTAGAAAAAGACCTTCTAAAAACATTACAATGTATTAATGGCACATGAAACCTTAAATCAGAGTGAATAAATGAAGACTTGGCACAGCACTGCTGAAAGGTTGCCGACCCCTGGTTTAAAACTTTTCAGCCAACACACATATGCTTCAGTGGGGATACTTGGGGAGAGAGACAGACACAAACCCAACACCAAGTGCAAGGAATTGTGGCCGAAAAACATGAGACTGGCTTAAAATTAGTAAAGTGTTTATTTTCCTCGCCCACTGGTATTTAAGAGTCATGTTTGCAAGCTTTTCCCTACAGCCACCACATATGACTCCAGGTGCTGAGGTTTTAAGAAAAACACTAAGTATCTGCCCCCTCTTTTAAACCTTTTCTAAAATGAATTCTATAATTAAGGTTAATAGGCCTGAAGCCAGTAAGAAATACAGAGCTAAATAAAGAATGGAACAGTAGGCAGAGAAACAAATACTGAGACGGTCTTTAATTTTACATGCATGCAGAAATCTCTGTGCAATATTTAAAACCGCATCAAAGCCTTATTTATGGATTATGAAAGACAAGTGCCATTAAAAAATCATGGTGGTAAACAAAGAGAATTCTGTACATAAAGAGCTATGAATCGTGAAATAACAGACTGATTTGGAGGTAAAGGTGGCACAGCTCGAATTTTCTACTGTCCTGTAAAGGACCCTTGGAAAGCCACTTGGAAAATATCAGCTGTTTTGCTGTATTGATTTCACAAAGTTTCTCTCAGTCTGGGCTAGGAAATTTTCCCTGAAGCAAATGAAACTCAGGGATGAATCTGGGTTTTCCCATTCGTCTGTGCCAAAGAGGCGAGTTCAGCGAGTGACCCTAGTGCCAGGGCACTGGAGAGCAACTCCTACTCCAGTGCTGCCGAGTGGCAGGTAATTGAAGGACATTTAAATAGAAGAATTAACTGAGCTAAACATGACAAGTCCCACTTCCCTTATTATCCCCTTGCTTGAGTCTCCAAAGCCCAGCCCTGCTCTAACCTGTAAGCTGAGTCATTGGCCAAGGCCCAAACCACTGTCCTCTCTGTATGCTGCTCTTTGCTGCCTGAGCCCAGCTTTGTCATTGTCTTCACTAATCCCAGGGCCGCGGTGGTTCTGAGACGGAACGCAGCTTCCAGACCTCCTTATGCACCTCCTGTCCTGCTAGGAGGGAAAGTCTTTCTTTACAGGGCCCCATTGCTATTCAATGCAATTCACTGCAGGACAAGCCCCATCAGATGGCTCAGAATCAGAAAAATAGATCCAAGCCTCTTCCATCGTTGGGGAGGTTGGGAGCCTGATCTGAACTTCGCAGCTCTGGCCCATCTCTCTGTCTCTCACTGCCCAGGGACAAGCTCCAGCTCCTTTCCCCGCAGCCAAGAAGGGCATTCTGGAGTATCCGTCCTTGCCATCAGCTCAGTGTGTCTGGGCACCTGGCTTGCTGCTGGAGCGCTGAGTGTGAATTGTGCCAAGAGAGAATGAATTGCCAGGAAAGTTTCACAGACTCTCTGCAGTTCATTTTTAGAGATTCCTAGATTCCAGTCCCAGAAGGGATCATCACACTTACCTAGTTTGACTGGTATAACTGGATGACATGGGCCAGAGAACCTCCCCCAAATCATTCCTAGAGCAGAGCTTGGAGAAAAAACACTCAGTCTTGATTTGAAAATTGCCAGAGATAGAGAATCCACCATGATCCTTGGTAAATTATTCCACTGGTTTTGCTAGGAAGGCACTTGCTCACAGTCAAATCAGGAGCCTGTGGCCTGCAGTTCAACATGGGGAGAGGTTCCGACCTGCTGAGCTCTTGGCTGTCCATTTCCCCTGGCTCAAGTCTCCCCAGTCCCTCCTTCTCCAGCTCCAGCTGGTGATAATTCCTAATAAATCCTCTTTGCTGTGATGTATTTGCTGGACTCTGGACGATGAATCATGCAGACATTTCAGTCTATTGTAACTAATTGTCCATGGGATTTCCCATTAATTACATGATACACTTTGCCTTTAATGTCCCGCGAGCCGCCGTGCAATGAGTAATTCTCTGCTCTGTCCCCCTTTGTTCTTTTCCAGATAGCAGCGCTGGAGAGGCAGATCTTCGACTTCCTGGGCTATCAGTGGGTGCCCATCCTGGCTAATTTTTTACACATTATGGCTGTCATCCTGGGCATCTTTGGGACCATCCAGTACAGATCCAAATACCTCATAATGGTAGGTTCAAGTGGCTGGCCAGTGCACCCTGCCTGCTAGTGCATCTCTTTCGCTTCCAGCACTTTGGACAGCACTCTGCAGATCTCACTGCGAGTGGCTTTACTGCTCAGGGGCTATCGGCTGGCACCAGCTGGCACTCAGCAGTAATGATGATAATTTCATAGACTCATAGAATATCAGGGTTGGAAGGGACCTCAGGAGGTATCTAGTCCAACCCCCTGCTCAAAGCAGGACCAATTCCCAGATCAATTAAATTTGTAGTGGCCCAGAGTGTGCCAAGGAGATCCATGCCTGGAAAGGCCGTGCATGCCCCACGAGAAATGGGGAAATCGATCACATCTGCATCACCAACCCCCTCTGCTCAGCACCCTGCCGAAGGCTCTTCATGATCCTCATGGAGGAGAGGGCGGGACAGGGATGCAAGCCAGGGAGCATGTATGGTCCTGGAAAGACTGCTCAGAAGCAACAGCTTTGGGTCACAGAGGCAGCTTGTCACCAGATTCATTAGTACTAAGGGTCCCTGTGTATGTATAAGGGTAACCACCAGGCCTGCCCTGTCTGGTGTTATGAAGGGCTGTGCAACTTCCCCTGGGTCTGTGAGCTGCTCCAGCAGGGCAAGCCCTGTATCAACGCTGGACAGAGACGAGGGGGCCGTGCAGATGGGCAGCCTGGCTGGAGTTTCATTGCACACTCAGGACTCAGCCCAGTTCATTAACAGGTTCATTAAGGCTTTTCAATCCTTACAGTCACAGGCACCAAGTTTTGTTGGCGCCAGTGGGTGCTCAGACTCCTGGCCCTGCCTCCACCCTGAATCTCCCCCCACCCTGCCCCATTGGATCCCTCCCCAAAACCCTGCCCTGGCCCTGCCTCTTCCCCAAGTGCACTGCGTTCCTCCTTCTCCCTCCCAGGCTTGCAGTGGGAAACAGCTATTTCATGTCACAAGCTCTGGGAGGGAGGGGGGAGAAGCAGAACGCGGTGGCACTTTATGGTGCAGTTTCAGGTAACCCCAGGCTGAGTTAGGGGCAGTTTCAAGTGACCCCAGGCCAAGTTAGGGTGTGGTTTCAAGTGACCCTAAGCTGAGTTATAGTGATGTTTCGAGTGACCCCCAGGCCAGGGTATGGCTCCGTATGGGATCTGCTGTTTCATTTGGTTTAGACAGAAAACTGGGTGAAACTGGCTGAAACTGGCTGTTTGAGCAGAGTCTTATTCTGAGATTTGAGGGTCACTTGAAGCTCAGGGAGAGTAACCTCCTTGTGAATGGCCACAAAGAAAATGAGAAAAGACAGAGGAGTGGGGAGGGAGAGGTTTAGGGAAGGAGGTGACAGGAGGAGGAAGCTGATTGAATGTGGAGCAGGGTGGGAATGAAATGAGGGTGAGGTTTTTTTTCCAGAATCCCTCCCCCATGCCTGCTCCTGGGAGTGGGTGGCAGGAGCAGAGGGAGCTGAGGAAGCCAGCCACATGGCGGCGCAGATGGTTGAAAAGCTGCTGATGGAATGTCTCATGCAACAAAATCAAACCGTTTCATGGGCACAGTCTGATTTTGCTGAAATGTTTGACAAAAAACCCACTACCTTTTGTTTCGATAAAGTCGAAGGGCTCGGATTCCACCTGACTGTTTGGACTCTCATGTCATATGATATTAAACTCCAAGCTAGACAGTCAAAGTGAAGTGTTTGGACTGCAGAACAAGGAGCAATCGTCTCAAGTTGCAGTGGGGGAGGTTTAGGTTGGATATTAGGAAACACTATTTCACTAGGATGGTGGTGAAGCACTGGGATGGGTTCCCTAGGGAGGTGGTGGAATCTCCTTCCTTAGAGGTTTTTAAGGCCCAGCATGACAAAGTCCTGGTTGGGATGATTTAGTTGGGGGTTGGTCCTGCTTTGAGCAGGGGTTGGACTAGATACCTCCTGAGGTCCCTTCCAACCCTGATGTTCTATGATTCTATCATTCTGTGCTGCACTTTGATAAGCTTGTTTCGATGTTCCGTGGGAAATTTCAAAATGCCGAGTTTTGTTCCGGTGTGGGCAGAGCGGCCAGCCCATGCGTCGACTGGCTCTGCATGGCAGGGCTCTGGCGTTTCCCTCCAGTGCTCTCGGTGCCTGGTGCTGGGTGATCAATAGATTCAGGGACCTTAAATGTTACTGCCTCCCTTGGTGCTGTGCCCAGGCTCATCCTCATCCCCAGCTGCTAACCCTCCAAGGGGTCCATGCGGGCAGGGGTCTGGCCCGTGCTCATGAACCATTCCGCTTCCTCCATCACCAGCAACCTCGCCACGTCCCTACCCCCCGAGCTCTGTGGTTTTTGCTGCACAGTTCCTCTCTTGGGCCAAAAACTGAGGGCAGAAGTTCGAGGCTGCAGGAGAAGGTAAAGGGGGGGGCTCCGGAAAGGAGACATGAGAAAAAGGAGATGTGGAAAGAAGGATGAGATCTGAGGCTTGTTACTTCCTGGGCACCATTGCTGGGCTGGCTGCTCTCCACAGAGAGGCAGAAGTGCATAGTAATCCCAGGCTGACCCAGATAATGCAACACAGGCCCCGCGCCTGCACTGTGCACACTCCTTTTACATCTCCCCGGAGGCCTGCTCTGCACTGGCGGGTTTTCACACTGAGGTTAACTGCACTAACCCCTAGTGTAGACATGCTGCAACCCTGTAAATAGGGACCCTCTTGCCCTACAGTTTTTAACACTGGTTTCCACCAGCCCCTCCAGTGCAAGCCACTGTTTACACTGGTGCAACACATCTATCCAAGGGATTTGCATCAGAGTAGCTGTACTGGCAGAGCTACCCCATGCCAGGTCTACACCTAAACACTATGCTGGTGTAAGTAGGTTACTCCGGGGTATGATTTTTTTCATACCCCGACTGATATTGCTGGGCCGGGGAAAGCTGAAATGTAGACACAGTTATACCTGAAAACATGTCCTTTTCCCGGACTAGCTTGAGCTAGTTCCCCAGTTCAGGGACCTGATTTAAGCTAAGCCAGCACAACAGTTCTTTTGCCAGTATAAATTGCATCTCCTCTGAGGGGGGGGTCACTGGTACAGCTATATCAGCAAACCCTTTCTCGTGAAGGCAAGGCACTGGATAAATAAGCCTGGTGCTGACAAGCCCCAAAGCTGTCTCAGTGATGCTGTAATTCCCAGCCAATTATCTGGGAAATGTGGTCAAATGACTGTAGCAGGGACCAAACATCAGCTAATTCATCCTATCTAACTCCCACTTGTCTGCCCCAGGGGACAGTTCAGTTACCATTATTATCGTTGGCCTGCATTGTGTGACTGGCTACGCAGGGTGCAAGGCACGGGGAATCAGGACTCCTGGTTCAAGTTACAGCCCTGCCCCTGATTTGACGCATGATCTTGGACAACTCACACCAACTCTCCATGCCTCAGTTTCCCCATCTGTGAGACAGGGAGAACCGCCCTAATCTAATGCGCAGGGGGAAGTGGGAGGATCTGCCCAATGTTTGTGAAGCGCCAACATCCTTAGATGTCAGGTGTTATAGACTTGCATGGTATTTTCTGTAGAACAAATTCTGTTCTCAGCTGGACAGATGCAATTGCTGCATGATGATTTCTTCTGGGAAAGCATTGAAACCACCACTGGTAATAATCTCACACTTAGCTCTCAGAAGCTGTAGATCTCAAAGCTCTTTACAAAGGAGGGTAGGATTTGTTATAGATGGTGAAACTGAGGCATGAGTATATCGACAACTCACCCAAGGTCACAAAGGAAGTCTGTAGCCCAGCCAGGACTCAGGACCGGGGGCTCTTGTTGCAGCCCGTGGGTCGCACTGCCCTCCTCTGCTGGCGCTCCAAATGACAGCACCATAAATGCTCTCATGTGACATCATGACTTGTATGGTAGAGTTCACAGTCGGTGTCTCGTTCTGTGCCGAAGAGCTCTGGAGAAGCCTCGAGCATTTCCTCTCCCATCTTGTTCTGTACTGGGCCCTGGTGAGAAGCGCAAATGTCTCTACAGGGGCGAGGTTGGTAAAGCTGGGCTTCCGCATTGATTTTAACTACTGGAACCACTTCTTTACCATGGGGTTTTTCCACTTTAACCCCTCTTGGATCCTGCCTGTGATCCCCCCACACCTGGTTAGGGGGGAGAGGACGAGTGTTTTGGGTTTGACATTGTGCTCTTAGAGATGGGCCTGAGCTTTGACATTCAGATCCTGCTCAGGCTTTCCCTGGAGTATGGGAGCATTTAGATGAGAGAGGGGGTCAACGCTGGTGGAGAAAGTTGGCCTAGAACCCGTCTCTGGTTGATTCAATTGAAGTTTATAACATAAAGCGAGTAGCTTAATCTAGTGGGCTGAGACCTGACCACAGGTCTGGGAGCCAGGAAATTTCATTCTGATACTGGCACATTGCATGACCTTGGGCAGATCACTTTGCTTTGTGTGCCTCTGTTTCTCCATCTGTAACAGGGGGATAATAATACCTATGCACCCATCTCCTGGGAGTGTGTATGGCATTATAGGGTTAATTAGTTGATATTTGCAAGGTGCTGCAGGTATGTGATAAATTATAACAGATTTTCATTTCCAGAGCCCCGAATGCTTTTGGGGCCAACAGATTACAAACACTAGGTCTGATCACCTTGTCCCCTGTTTCTGGTTTACACCAGGGGTGACCCCACTGAAATTTGGTGTAAATCTGGGGTCTGTGAAAGCAGAGCTGGGTCTATTACTCATTAAACAATGCACTTGCTTGTGCGTGCTGGTAGCTGCAGGCAGCGATGGGAGCTCATGCACCAGCCTGAGTTTTGCATGTCCAAATGTGTGGTGCATGCGGCTGTCTCTTTCTGCAAGGCCCATGTGCGTAAGGACTGATCCAAAGCCCCTTGAAGTCAGCAGAAAGACTCCCCTTGACCTCAGTGGGATTTGGCTCAGGGCAAAAAGCGGGTGCAGGAGAAATCTGAACGCTGTTGGGCTCTTTCGAATGCCCTGCCCGAGGGCAGAGCCCCCTGGAGAAGCCCCACACCAGTGCCCAGCTGCTTCTGTCTCCTGCTGCCAAGGGCTGTTTTGCCCTTCTGCATTTCTGAGCCTCTGTTTCTTTCTCTCCCCAGTACGCGGCGTGGCTGGTGCTGTGGGTTGGATGGAACGCATTCATCATCTGCTTTTACCTGGAAGTTGGACACCTGTCACAGGTAATTACCTCTCTAATGGCACTGAGCGCTGGCTCCTCCAGAGCCATTGATCAGCCTGGCATCCCTGCCTCTTGGCTTTCACATCCTTCCCGTTACTGCTGTTATTCCTCACGCACATGGAGGTTACGGTGCTGGGGAACAGCAGCGCTGGGGCGGGAGGTTGCAGTGCATCTCCACTCCTGCCACTGCAGCTGCTTACTGGTTTTCAGCTTTCTTTCTTTCACACCGTAGCACTGCAGAAACTGATGAGCCGATAGCTCTGGCTTGCGGGAGGCGGTGGGGCTAAGTGATCTGCATGTTTCCCCCAAATGCAGCTCAGCTGCTGTTCAAAGGATGGTGTAGTGCAGGGGTCCCCAACACAGTGCCCGCAGGTGCCATGGCACCCACCGGGGCATCTATGTGCGCCCGCGTACTGGCCAGCGGACAAGCATCCACCGAAATGCTGCTGAAAAACAGCACCATCAAGAGGCGGCGCTGCTGAAATGCCGCTGATTTTCGGTGGAATTTCAGCAGCGATGCCTCTTGACATTGCCGCTTCTTGGTGGCATTTCGGCGGATGCTTGTCCACCGGCCACGGTCCTCGGTGGCTTGTCATCAGGTGCCCGCCACCCAGAAAAGGTTGGGGACCACTGGTGTAGTGAATTGGGTGCTGGCCTGAGGCTCTGGAGACCAGGTGTCCTGCCTAAGCCATAAACTCCTCGTGTGACCTTGGGGAAGTCACTTAATCTGCCCTGTGCCTTGGTAAAGTGGGATGATACTTCCCTACTGCACTTAATCTGCCCCTTGCCTTTGTAAAGTGGGATGATACTTCCCTACTGCACAGCGGTGTTTGGAGGATAAAGCTCTATTGATGGTTGTGACGTGCTCAGATTCCGCAGAGATAAGGATTTAGCTGCACCTCAGTTGTCACCTGCAACATCACCTGGCCTCCTTACACACAGCTCTGGTGGTGTCCCTCAGCCCTAACTTGCAGCACTACCAGCTATCCCAGTCTGAGTTGCAGCTGGTCAAAACATTTCCAGCGGAACAGCTTTCGGCTGGACCATGAGAGAGACACGGTGGGTGAAGAACTATCTTTTATTGGACCCACCTCTGTTGGTGAGAGACACAAGCGTTCAAAGACGTGTCTCTTTCACCAGCTGAAGTGGATCCAGTGAAGGATGTTTCCTTCCCTACCTTGCCTCTCTCATATCCTGGGACCAACACCGCTACAACAACACTGAAAACAACAGCTGGAAAATGGGGATTCAATGAATTTGGAACGTTTTGCAGGAAGGGAGCAATTTTGTCAAAATTTTTGTGGGAAATTAACTAAATGTTTCATTTCAATAAGGTCAAAATGTTTTGTTTTGAAGTAATCATTTTTACTTGTAGAGTATATTGTATTAGGCAAAACAAAGTTGAAACCTTTTAGATTTTGAGACGGTCGGAACAAAATACTACCGGAATATTTCTGTTTGTAAAAAATTCTGAGATTTCAGCCTTTCAGCCGAATTTAGGATGACGCCAAATTTCAAAATCTTGGAATTTCCTGCGGGATGGAAATTCTGGGTTGTGGCCAACTCTATTCTGAGTCTCTCTTAGTGGAGCTTTGTGGTTGTGTGGGGAGGGGGAACAAGTGTTGTCTGGGTGAATGTGCCAAGGCTCCAAACTTGGTTTCTACTTTTAACCTCACCCAGATTTGCAGAGGCTGGGGTGAAATCCTGGCTCCAATGAAGTCAATAGGAATTTTGCTACTCACTTCAAAGGAGTCCGGATTTCACTCCATGTCTCCAGAAGTGAAGAGCTGGTGTGTTTCCCCTCCTCCATCTCCTCCCTTCTACATCCTTTCATCTTCAGTGCTCCGCTAGCTTCATATTTACAGCCCATGAAAACTTCAGACTTCTTCACTGTGTGTCCAATGGCACCAGTTCCAGGCACTAGAAACACAGTGCAGACACAGAGCAAGGGACAGGTCATGGGCAGATGGGCTAGAGTCCAACATCACAGGGCTGGAAGGTCTCTGCCACTCGAAGACTCGGTCTCTGGGTACTAAGCCTGTGGCGGGCAGGCGGGTGGGCATACTGAGCAGCAGAGGAGCCCAGGAGCACTGCACTGCGCATAGTGGCTTGTTATTGTAGGGTTCCTCCTGAGCACAGAGCTGCACACACTGGCTTTTGGGGTAACTCCTGTAGACTGGGCAGCACACGCTGGTTTGCTTTTGTCAAGCTGTCTGTAAGGGCTGGGCAGTGCCCACTGATTTTATTGTTAATTATTATGATTATTACCACAGAGGCTGGGAGCCTCAGTTCTGGTCCAGAACCCCCTGGTGCTAGGGGTTCTACTGACAGAGCAAAAAGATGGTCCCTGCCCCAAACTGTTTCCAAACTAAATATAAGACAAGAGACAACAGATGGAGACAGACAGGGAGTACATGGAAACAATGAGGTGATAATGGTCAGTATGGTTCAAGGGTTGCTCATGAGTCTTGTTCTGGTCACTATTTTTCTCCTCAGAGGTTTGGGAGTGATGGTCTCTCCTCGCTGGTTCTGGGTGTGACCGTCTCTCCTCATGGTATTTTAGTCTCCTCATGGCATGCAGAGAGCAATAATTTCTCCTCCCAGTGATTTGTATGCAGCGTTATTTTCTCCTGATTGCTGCTCCTTGCAACTCTTTCTTTCTGTGGCATTCTGGTTGCTGTACTTTTGTCCGGCAATAGTTTCTCCTCACACCACCCATACTGTGATTCTTTCAGACCAGAAATGGTTTCTGCTCACCAGGATTCAACCTACATGATTTCACCCCAAGCTGGTTGTTTCCACCCCACATTGACATGACAGAAAGAGTGATTGGGACATGTTGTTCTTTGGTGCCTCTTCTAACAGAATCTGGAGAGCCACCAAATGGGGTGACTCCCATGGTGTTCTGCGGGGACTCATTTCTGGGTCGCAGGGAAGAACGGAGGAATCTCAGTGGATATAGAAGAGCCCCCAAGAGAACCTCACCATCAATGGGGCAGAGCTGTGCATGCCTTCCCTGTGACAGCACAGCACCTGCACATCTGGCTGGCAGCATGTATGGAGGGAAGCATACAGAGTAATCTCCCATGTACACCATCCAGGCGATTGTTGCTTCTTTATCTCTTCAAACCAACCATGGCGCCCCCTCGCCAGCCTCCCCAGAAAGGCAGCGAGTGACACTTTCACTAAATCTAAAGAGATGTGTGCATTTGGTGGCGATGGCAAAATCACTCTCTGAAACACCAGCTCCATTTACTGACCCGACAGAGATGGATAGCGCTGCTGGCTCTCCAGTCTGTTACTTAGATCCATCAGCATCCCGGGAAGGGCAGAGTGGCGAGGGCGATGGGATGGGCGGCTTCGGAAGGGAACAAGGCTGCAGATTCGAACGTGGAGCGCAGAGGAGCACAATGAATGAGACTGATTAATTGGGAATTTCAGGGGGCTCGTTAATCACGCGCTCTCACTTAGCGCTGCCTCAATTTATGGATTGCATGAATCAGACAACACAATTTCATAAGCCAAGGCTGCAGCTCTCACTGCAGCTGCTGTGGGATCCATCTGTGTGTCGCTATAGTGAGAAACAGGCACATAACGAGTGGTTACAGCCAGAAAGGAGGCTGCGTACAGCTCCTCGTCACTCAACACTGTGACTCCTGTGCATCTCTGAGGCCTGGGCAACACCTAACTGCTTACCTGGCATAGCTACATCAGTTCGACACTCCAGGGACTATAGCGTGGACGCTCCAGTGACGGAAGGCGGTGCAGGAACGCCACCTCCCTGAGCAGAGGTAGCTAGGACAATGGAATCATTCAGCCATTGCCCGAGTTGCTCTACAGGGGGTGGTAGGCTGGCACAGCGACTTCATGCAAGGGGATGGATTTTTCACACCGCGGATCAACACAGCAAGGTCCGTCAAAATGTTAAGTCTAAGCCAGACTTTAGGAGTGTGAAACAATCACCCCCCAGCTGACATGGCTATGCCAGCAAAACTCCTGTGTAAATGCAGTTGTGCTGGCAGAAAAAAAATCTGTTAGCTGGTAGAGCTTATTTCTTTGCAGAGCTGAAGTAAACTCTACCAGCAAAATCACTCTTTTGCTGGTAAAAGCTGCTTCTCCGCTAGCTGGCTGTGCCAGTATCGCTCTCGCTGTACAGTTATACCCACAAACTATTTCTAGTGTAGACAAGGCCTCTCGTTTGACTGGAGTGGACACATTTTACACTGACCAGCCTGCAGAGTGAATCCAGCTATGGGACAGAGAGCTGGAGATAACTCTGCCTTACACACCAGCAGCAACAGAATTGTCTGCGGTCCTCAGCTTGCCGAGATCCTGTTTCTCCGTCACCCTGTACTTCATACCATCATTCACCCCAGGGAAGAGTGAGTGCAGGGGGTGGGAATCCATCAGAATGGTGGTGTTTTGCATGCACTTTGCACTGGTGTAAATGATGTTGCAGCGCAGTGAAGAATCAGCCTCTGTGTTACTGTTGATGCTCCTAGAGGGGAAGTGGCATGAACTGAGCTTGGTATTTCAGATATCAGGTTGTGCCTGTCATGTAAGCAGTGGGACAAAACTCTTTGGGACGTGGGATAGGTTTTAATTCCTTCTGTACTATATCATACATGTACCTAGGGTGCTGTCTGTGCAACTCTTATTAATACTTGATCTTTATATAGCATGTGTCAGGCTTTAGGACTATGCATGGAAGTGCAGGGCTATTCTGCTGACTCACCAGGCAGTCAGAACAGGTGGGTCCTATTAGAACACACATGGGCAGAAGTCTAAAAGGCTGAGATGAGTCTCTCTGCGATGAGTGAGAGCTAGAGGGAGGTTAGAAGAACTTCCCAGGGGAGATACTGCAAGTACCGTCATTTCCTGAGGGAGCTCAGGTGAGGTTTCTGTTTGTAGGTACATTGGCCACCCTTAGAACATGGTTACTTACACTGGCAGTCATTAATAATGATAATTACCCTGTGTGTGTGTATGTGCTGTTAGGAGCAATTTGGGGAATCAAGAGCTTGTGGACAGTTGAACCTTCAAAGCCCAGCGTAGCCTTCTGCTAGCACTGATAGGCAGGGAAACATCCTGGAGAGTTGGAAATATCAACTGTAAATTAATTTTTGTTGTGTTAATGGGTTTGAGAAATCAGCAGACACTTGCAGTATCTATTTCCAGCAGACAGCTAGAGCCCTCGCTGCCTGTCGGAAGGAGTTGGGAAACTAACCTAGCGCTGATCAATAGCCAGCCTCCTTTGGCACTAAAACAAAAAGCTCTGCAGCATTATCCCCACGTCTCAGCTCTGCTGCTCCTGCTTTCAGGCCTGGTCCAGCTCTCCCTGAAGTTCATAGGAGCCTTTCAGTGGGAATCAGCATGGGTCCCTTAATCTGCCACTGCACCTAGTCATTCACCCTCAGCATCCAGCTGTGTGGAGACCAGGAGACTGGGCAGTCAGAAGAGGCTGCTAATGAAACATGGCTGCAGCAGAGTCGGGGCTTGTGTGAAGTGCCCTGGATCCATGCTGGCTCTTGTGAAGCTTAGGAGCACTGCAGGGTGCCCTGCTGCTGCCTTGCTTGCAGCCCAGTCAGTGCATGTCAGAAACATCCTGATGGATTGTTGTGTGAAGCTGGAGATCCTGCTGAGAGTGCAGAGCAGAGCAGGATAGTTGTTCTCCAACGGGGGGAGCTTGCTTCTGATGATGAGATTGGGGGAGTGGTTGATGGCCAGAAGAGGGGGCATCCTCTTCTGGCCTTCAACCAACCCACCAGCCGCGCCAAGCTCATCATCAGAAGCAAGCTGCCCGTAGAGCAGGGCACACCAATCCCAAGCAGCATCAGATCCTGCCAGAACAGATGTAAAACTTGCAGCCATATCTCCACTGCCGCAGTGATCAGCACTCCCCACAACACACCTTTCAAGATCTATGGGTCCTACATTCCGTGCATCAGATACCCCAAAAACAACTGTGTAGGTGAAATCAGACAGTCGCTGCGCTTTCGAATGAACTCACACAGGAAAACGATCAAAGATGGAAGCACTCTATCACCCATGGGCCAACACTTTTCTCAAAGCGATCACTCCATATCTGACCTCTCCATCCTCGTCCTCAAAGGAAACCTGCACAATGCCCATCTGGTCTGACCTCCTGCACATTGCAGGCCACAGAACCTCACCCACCCACTCCTGAAACAGACCCCTAACCTCTGGCTGAGTCACTGAAGTCCTCAAATCATGGTTTAAGGACTTCAAGTTACAGCGAATCCACCATTTACACTAGTTTAAACCAGCAAGTGAGCTGTGACCCCGTGCTGCAGAGGAAGGCAAGAACCCTCCAGGGTCTCTGCCCACCTGACCTGGGGGAAAATTCCTTCCCACCCCCAAATATGGTGATCAGTTCGACCCTGGGCATGTGGGCAAGACACCATAGGCACCGACTCTGTGGGTGCTCCGGGGATGGAGCACCCACAGAGAAAAATTAGTGGTTGCTCTGCACCCCCCAGCAACCAAGCTTCCCTCCCCATCTTCTTCTCCTCCCCCAAGCACGCTGTGTCCCCGTTCCTCCACCTGTCTCTCAGCACTTCCTGCCCAGCTGCTGCCAAATAGCTGTTTGGCAGTGTTAGCACACTCCAGGAGCGAGGGAGGAGGGGGACGTGGCGTGCTCAGGGGAGGAGATGGGGAAGAGGCTGGGCCAGGGGTTTGGGGAAGGAGTTGGAATAGTGGCAGGGAGGGGGCGGAGTTGGGGCGGGGACTTTGGGGAAAGGGTTGGAATGGGGGCCAGGAATGGGTGGGACCTCATGGAAGGGGGGGAGTGGGGTGGGGCTGGCACGTATGAGCCAGACCCCTGGAAAATATTTCCCTGTAGTAACTCAGAGCCCCCTTCCCCAGCTAGTGTCCCATCTTTGGCCCTTGGAGATATTTGCTGCTAGCTGGTGCAGATTGGCTCCATGCCATTGTAGGAAATCCCATCACACTCCATAAATTTATCAAGCTCAGTCCTGAATCCAGTTAGGTTTTTTTCCCGCCACTGCTCCCCTTGGAAGGCAGTTCCAGAACTTGGTTCCTGTGATGGTTAGAAACCTTTATCTAATTTCAAACCAAAGGCTGCTGATGGCCAGTTTATTTTGAGCTTGGGAATTTAAATTCGTATCTCTGCTCGACACTAATAATCACGGTCTCACCGGAGACCCTGGTTTTATGGCTCATTACAACAATTTGTAACCTGCTAACTCTCCTCTGTCCTGTGACTGCACAGGTGTTAATTGCCCACTTCATTTTAAGTGGTTTCATGCAGCATGTGTTAACCTCTTATGCTGAACAATCTGTCCCTCCTTGTATATAGCTGAGACGGTTTGGTTACTTTTTCCAGACCAGAAGAAGAGCTCTGTGTAAGCTCAAAAGTTTGTCTCTGCCACCAACAGAAGTTGGTCCAGTAAAAAATATTCCCTCCCTTGTGTTGTCCCTCAAATATCAGTAATGTCATGTAAAATCTTCCCTGGCTTTTGGTAGATGGCTCATTCAAGGTCTTGGAAATGTGGTCTCTGAGATTTCTCAGGCTTAGCAGAAGTGGCAGTAACATGAATTCTTTAACAAAGACAATTATCCTCCAAAGTATTTCTTAGGTATTTGAATTAAATACAGATTAACAAACAACAACACACAATGGCAAAGAGTTTTAAACAGACTGAATAATAATAACTTCTCTGTTTGTTAGGATTCACTAGCATGGTGTTTCTCATGTCACGGTTCTACCAGTTTTCCAGTTAGCCAGGAAAACTAGAATCAAAAAGAATTCTGTTCTGAATGTGGCCATACAAACCGGGCCTGTTTGTAAATGTCACAAGTGGGCGATTGAGGCTGGAATCATGGAGCCAGAGTCGACATTTGGCTAGTGACTGAGAGCTGGTAGGTCAGGCGGGGATAGGTCAGAACATGAAGACACATAGCTCGTGTTTGATGTGCTGTATAAGGGGGTGCCAGGGAAGAGATGCAAAGAGCGAGGTGGTGTGGAATTAAGCAACGGGCTAGGAGAACGATCTTTTAGCAGCATCCTGAATGGATGGGAGCAGAGCGAGACTGCCTTTGTCAGGGCCAAAGAGGAGGATGCTGCTGTAATTGAGAAGAGAGATGATAAGAGCCGAGGTGAGATTTATAGCTGTGTGGATGGATAGGGAAGGCCGTATCTTGGAGACATTATACAGAAAGAATTGCCAAGACTTAGGCGCAGCCTGGCTGTGAGGACCTAGAGAGACGTCCGAGTGGAAGATGACGCCCAGATTACGGGCCTGAGTGACAGGAGGGGGATGGTGTTATCTGCGGTTTCCAAGAAAGGAGGCGGTGGGTGGATCTTGGCGGGACGATTAGAAGCTCTGGTTTATCCATGTTGAGCTTGAGATGATGGGTGGACAGGAGGCAATATCAGAGAGATAGGCTCAGATGTTTAGTTTGGACTAGCGTTGCTTGCCAACTTTCTAATTGCACTAAACCGAACATCCTGGCCCCCGCCCTGAGCCCACTCCCCAGGCCCCCATCCACTGCCCTGAACCCCTTCTCGTGAAGGCCCCACCCAACTCCAGCCCCCCTCTTTCCGTCGCTCACTCTCCCCCACCCTCACTCACTCTCACTGGCGGTGGGGCAGGGCGGTGGGGTTGCGGCAGGGATGAGGGCATCCACCGCGAGGGTGTGGGTTTCCAGTCTGAGTGACGCCAGAAAATTGAGGGGTTCAGGGTGTGGGAGGGGGCCTTCTGAAACTGGATTTTTAGGGTTTGGAGCATGGGAGTGGGCCTCAGGCTGCGGGCAAGGGCGTTGGCAGGTGGTAGCGAACGGCGATTGAAGACCGTGAGTATTCTATGGGATGTGGCTGGTGTTAGACTCGCGGTGGGAGCTAGGGTTATTGTTATCGGGGCTGGCAGTTATTGTAGAGGGGGCACCCCCAGGGACTGGCTGGAATGCGACAAGGGTTTGGCGCGTTGGGGGATTGCGGTGAGGGGGCGTTTGGGACTGGGGATGTATTTGGGCTGCAGGAGGGGGCTCCAGGCTGGGGCAGGGGGTTGGGGTGCTGGAGGGGGTGAGGACTCCAGCTGAGATTGCAGGCTCCAGGGTGAGGCCAGAAATGAGGGGTTCGGGGTGTGGAAGGGGGCTCTGAGCTGGGACAGGGGTTTGGAGAATGGGAGCAGGCTCAGGACTTGGGCAGTGGGTTGAGGGGTGGGAGGGAGTGTAGGCTCCAGCAGGGGGTGTGTGGGCTGTGAGGTGGAGCCGGGGATGTATTTGGGCTGCAGGAGGGGGCTCCAGGCTGGGGCAGGGGGTTGGGGTGCTGGAGGGGGTTCCGACCTGGGGCAGGGGTTTGGAGTGCAGGCTCCGGCCAGGCGGCGCTTACCTCAGGTGGTTCCCTGCCTGCCCTGGCTCCGTGCTGCTCCCAGAAGCAGCCGGCATGTCAGGCCCCTAAGGCTGTTAGGAGGTGTACTCCGGCTTTAAAAATTATCCTGGAAATCTGCGAGGAGGTTGTATTGGGGTGAGGGAGATTGGAACGAGTCTGGACCTCAGGCTCCAGGGGCCTGATTCCCTTGTGCTTGGTACCTAGTGTTGTTATGTACATCAATCAATGCAAAGTGGGCGTACGACCAGATCACAATGGTAACAAAAGCTCTGTTTTAAACGACTGCACAAGGCAATGGAGAAACAGGCCCTGGGATCTCACAAAGAGGGAAAGGAGCGAAGCAACAGCGCATATTGTGCAAAGATGTGGCACGGCTGCTGTTTGCATGGAAGCTCCCAGCAGTTGGAGCAATAAATCTCAGCAAAAACATTATGTTAACATTAAATTATTAATAAAAGTTTGTGTTGTTAAAATTAACGGCAGCAGGGAGAGCTGTAAACTGGTGTTCAGAAAAAGCAGGGGAATCTTACGCTGTCAAAGAGCTGGAATGCAGAGAAATAGGTACACTGATAAGTAACCGGTGTCCAGAGACCAGGGTCTGCTCCACACCACCCTCCATGAGTCGCTGCAGGATGCCTGGAGTGGTCAGTCCTCTCTTTTGGCAATCGCCAGACGATGCCGCCACGATAATATTTTGAAGTTTTTAAAATCCAGGTTTTTCATGAATCCACCTTAGATGTTGGAAGGTGAAATTTCTCTTTGTGGGATTTTTTTCTCTCCCTCAGACCACAGCCCGCTGTTTTGTTATCGAGGGGCTATCCATGAGCACTGGGCTGTGCAGACTTGGGAGTAGGCTACAGTCAAGGCGCCTCAGGAAGTGCACCTGCTGGTTTGTTCCTGTAGGGTTGCACTGGGATGTGGAGACTGGATTCTTGTTTGAAACTCTGAGCCTCCTGAGTCAGATCTGGGTTATTAATCCTCTTTGCTAAAGAGGTGTCACTTCCCTGAGATTTCTGCTATTCCCACTTGGGCTTGGGCTGTGGCAGGCTCTCTTGTCTCTGTCTCATTCTGGGCGTAGTTCAGTTCTTCCTGTTTCAGCCAGGGATGGGGCAGGCTGCGCAGAAGCCCAGCACACATGGAATCTGAGCGCCCGACACTTTCCTAACCATCCCAAACATTGGGTGGCTTTTGCTGTAGGGAGCTGGATTGAGACCCGCACAAACAGGCTGCAGCTCAGACACATGCAGGCTATCATGGGCATGTCAGCTGCATCTGCAGAAATGTGAGGGGCCCTTTGGGCCCTCTTTTGTGTCCCCTCAAACAGCATTGTTCTTATTAAATAATAAAAAGAACCCCCAGCTCTTATCTAGTGCTTTTCATCAAGAGATCCCACAGTGCTTTACTAAGGAGGTCAGTATCATTTCCCTATTGTACAGATGGGGAAACTGAG
Source organism: Chelonoidis abingdonii (assembly GCF_003597395.2). NCBI lineage: Eukaryota > Metazoa > Chordata > Testudines > Testudinidae > Chelonoidis > Chelonoidis abingdonii. Next base: position 15,048,075 of record NC_133793.1, on the reverse strand, counting down.
GCACGGAGCAGTGAAGTACCTTGGTCAAGGTCACCCAGCAGCAGAGTGGGGAATAGATCCTGAATCTCCTGTGCCCAGCTGAGTGTTCTGTCTTCAGGTGTCCCTGGCTATTCATCTCCCACGTGTTGCTGCTTGGGAAATTAGTTTCCCCCATGAAAATTTTCAGTGAAAATGAGAAAAGAAAAAAAAAATCTATTTTTCACTGAAAAACCTCGAAACCAAAACACTGACGGGTCTTTTTGTGTTGCTTCTGACAACACAAACCCCAAACTTTTGGCTTTAAATAAAAAATGATGCCGAATGTTTTTGGTTGCCGAAAACTAGGGGGGACAATACCGTTTTTAAAATAAATGCCCATTTTATGGTCAGAAACATTTTTCTTCAGAAAACAATCCTTTTTGACAAAAACCCTGATTTTTGTCCCCAAAAAATGTAAATGTTTTGTCAGCGCACTTTGGGGCTGCTCACTGCCAGAGTCCCTGCTCCCCTGGGTCCTGATCCTGAACTCAGGGCTTGGTGGTGCGTGTTTGGTGCTCCTGGCAGTGCTTAGAGAGGCAGCTGTGGTTTAACATCAGACACAAAGCAGAGCTGGGACATATGCACCGTACTGAAATGGCTCTCTGCTCCTGAACCTGTGCACATGTGCGCACGCGCACACACACACACACAATGCCGTGGAGGCCTCCCTTCTCTTCAGGGAACCCTCCCACAGCAACGCTTTCAGATGTGAGCATTCCCTGTGGCTGCACCCAAAGAAAGCCCAGCTGCAGGAGAGCTAAGTCCAATCTGTTCTTCTGCCCTGTGAGCAGGGGCAACTGCGTTGATCATGCCATGCGTTCAGGACCGGCGCCAGGGTTTCTGGCGCCCTAGGCGCCGGGCCATTTCGCCGCCCTGCGCGCGGGTCTCATGGCTCCAGTGGAGCTGCCGCCGGCATGCCTGCGGCAGGTCCACCGGAGCCGCGGGACCAGCGGACCGTCCGCAGAAATGCCTGCGGCAGGTCCACCGGAGCCGCGGGACCAGCGGACCGTCCGCAGAAATGCCTGCGGCAGGTCCACCGGAGCCACCTGCCGCGCCCCCCCCAGCAAAATGCTGCCCCCCCATAATGCTGGCGCCCTAGGCGACTGCCTAAGTTGCCTAAATGAAAGCGTCGGCCCTGCATGTGTTCATCTGGTCACTCCTGGAAGGGAGTCCCAGCCCACGTATCGCTGGCTCTGTTGAATTTCAGCTTTGCATCTTGCGAGTCTGCTATCAGGCAGGTGCAGGCGCTGGGCTGGGAGGATTAGAGAAGCAGCATCTTATCCTTCCCCTGGTGACAGCCCAAAGCCATGTCTTGCAGGGCCAGGCCTGCTGTGTATGAAGCAGAGATCTAAAAACTCAGGGAGATCAACCATGGAGAGCCCCAAAGCATGTTAATGGCTTACCAGGCAGAGAAATCCAGGAGCAAAACCTTTGTGGAGGGGGTCTGTGTGTCCAGTGCTGCCCAGTGCAATCAAGCCATGCCAAGGAGAAGGAGAATCCATCTGCATCTCAGAACCAAGAAATGGACCTGGCCAGGGGCTTTGCCAGAGTGTTATGGTGCTGGTTCTCCAGGTGCTGAGTGTCCCTGTGTAACCCCCTGTAGCAGGGTGGTTACCCACTCCTGTCCTTTGGGGCTTTAGAGGGCTGTGGCTGGGGCAAGAAGGGCTTAAGAGCTGCAGCTCTAAAATCTGGGCTGATTGGGGAAGCGGCCGCAGCTGGGCCACACCCTAATCAGGCCACAGCTGGCTGGTGTAAAAAGGCCAGGGAAGCCAGAAGCCCAAACAGTCTCCCTCTGCCTGTAAAGGGAGAAGGATCTGACTGTAGGAAGCTGGACCCAGGGTACCTGAGTGGAGCAGGGCTAGGGAAAGCCCTAGGTTGTGGCCTAACAGAAGGCCAAGAGGTACTGGGGGTTGTAGGGGGCAGCCCAGGGGTAGGCCAAGGCAGCAGGTCCAAACCCTTTGCCTATGATGAGTGGCTGATACTGCAGTCTGCCCCAGGGCTTGGGGGCTAGATGGACACTGGGCAGTAGCCAAAACTAAGGCAAAGTGGGGATAGTGGGTTGGGGGTTCCTCAGGGAGGGGAGACCCAGATTGGTGGGGTATTGCCGGGGGCAGCATCCCAGTTAAAAGGGCACCAGGGTCCAGAGAGGGACACAGGGGCCAGAGGGCAGGCAGATCACTGGCCTGCAGAGGGTGTTCCTTGATGGAAAAGAGCTAATTCCCAGGAGTCCCCAGCAGGAGGCGCTGCAGGGGTGAGTTGGCATGTCTACACCCACACAGCTGCTGGGTGTGGTGTTCTGTCTCTGGTAGCACGGAGATGACTTAGTGCAGGGGTGGCCAACCTGTGGCTCCTTGTATAGGCACCGACTCTGGGACCAGAGCTACAGGCGCCAGCTTTTCACTGCTCAACCCCAGGCTGCCCCCACTAAACCCCTTACTCCAAGGCCCCTGCTCCTTCCCACCCCTTCTTTCACCTGCTGTACCCTTGCTCCTCCTCCCTGCACCCGAGAGCCTCCTTTACACTGTGAAACAGCTGATGGCAGGCAGCATGGGGAGGGAAGGGAAGGTGCCGATCAGCAGGGCTGCTGGTTGGCAGGAGGTGATGGGAGGGCCGGGGGGGGTGGGGGGGATGACATATTACTGTGGCTTTTTGGCAATGTCCGTTGGTAAATTCTGGCTCCTTCTCAGGCTCAGGTTGGCTTTCCCCCCCCCCCCCCCCCGATTTAGAGAGAGTGAAATGAGTCTGCTCTCCAGCCTGAGCTAAGAGCTGGTTGGCTTTTAGCTCATGTGGTAGAGGCTCACGCACTAAGCTCCAGAAGTCCCCGGTTTGATCCTGCCCGTCGAAGACCAGGGTCTGTCGGCATTACATGTGCTCTGGCTATCTTGTGAGTTTTGCATGGTGTAGCCCAGGGATCCCCAACGCGGTGCCCCCCGCGGCATTGAAGTGTGCCTGTGTACTGGCTGGTGGATGAGCATCTGCCAAAATGCCATTGACAAGCTGCGTCATCCAGAAGTGTTGCTACTGAAATGCTGCTCATTTTCGGCATGTAATGGCATAATTCCCCACTCTGAACCTTAGAGCCCAAAAGATGGGGTACCAGCATGAATTCCCCTAAGCTTAATTACCAGTTTAGATCTTGTAGCGCTGCCACCAATCAGCACTTGGAATGCCTGATACACTCTGGTCCCTCCAAAACCTTCCCTGGGAACCCCCAAGACCCAGACCCCCTGCATCTTAATACAAGGAAAGTAAACTCTTTCCCTCACTAGTGCCTCTCCAAGGCTTTCCCTCCCTGTTTTAAGATTCAAGGAGTTTGAATCACAGTAATCTTCCAGGGTAACCCAGGGAGAGAAAGCCTAGGAGAGGCACTGGTGAGGGAAAGAGTTTACTTTCCTTGTATTAAGATGCAGGGGGTCTGGGTCTTGGGGGTTCCCAGGGAAGGTTTTGGAGGGACCAGAGTGTATCAGGCATTCCAAGTGCTGATTGGTGGCAGCGCTACAAGATCTAAACTGGTAATTAAGCTTAGGGGAATTCATGCTGGTACCCCATCTTTTGGGCTCTAAGGTTCAGAGTGGGGAATTATGCCATTACACGGCGGTATTTCAGCGGCGACGCCTCTGGATGATGCTACTTGTAGGCGGCATTTCAGCAGTGACGCCTATTGACGTTGCCGCTTGTCGGCAGAATTTTGGCAGATGCTCGTCCTCCGCCACGGTCCTCCATGACTCGTCATCTGGCGCCTGCCAGACAAAAAAGCTTGGGGACCACTGGTGTAGCCAGTGCTGAGAGAACCTGCAAAGGTCTCTTTGCACAGCTGGAGGTACAGGTGCTGCTTGCGCAAAGGAACTAATCCTGGGGTTGCTGGGATCTCAAAGATGCCACAGTATCCTCAGTTCACAGGTGCTTCCATGTGCAGTGATTGTACAGCATGCAGCTGCCCCTCTCCTGTGCTGCTGGAGCCCTTTGGGAGGAAATGGGAGCACAGGGCTGGCAGACAGGTGATGAGGGGCTCAGTCCTCAGCTGGTGTAAATTGACAGAGCCCCATGGAAGTCAGTGGAGCTCCTCTGATTCTCACCAGCTGGGGTCCCTGGGTCTCATCCCTGCTGTGCCCTGGATTCCCGGTGCAGCCTTGGGCAAGTCAGCTAACGTCTCTGGACCAACTCTGTGTGTAGTAACGTGTGACTGTGGAGTCACTCCAGGGAAGTAGCTCTAGATTTACGCTGATGAGACGGAGAGCAGAACGTGGCCGGGTTCCCCATTTGACAGGGGTTATAAGGCTAAATTCCTGAACTGCTCTAAACTGAGATCCGGGAATAGAAGATGCTAGAGAAGGACCAGGGCACTACTAATTATTAATAAATCAGATTGACGATGCAAGGAGAGATGGAGTAGTGATGCGCTATACGAATAGGATTCATCATTCGGTGCAGAAGTACATGTGGCTGGTACTGTAACGCTCTGTCCCGTGGGTCAGGGCGTGGCACCAGTGGGGTTAGAATATGGGCTTTCTGGACTTTAATGCCTGAGCCGCTACTGCCTGCACTGAAAGGCCCAGGCCTGCTAGCTGATGCTGTAGCAGGCTTGTCAGCCTGTCTGTGACCCAGCCACCGTATGAGGGGACAGAGCGCTACGCTGAGCGGGTTACGGTTCCCTTCCCCTGTGAAGCCTTGTTCCTCTTGGTGCTGCTTTGGGGAATGGACCTGCAGCTCCCACTGACTTCACCGAGAGTTGGGAGGGCTCCACACCTCTGAAAATCAGGCCTTTGTTGGTTTGTTTTGGGTGTCATTGTCTCCATATGGAGACATGGGTTGGAATCTCTCTGCTAACACCATGTAGCAATTACAGAGAACCAGGACACAGTGATCAGGGTAAATGCAAGACTGTCTGTATTTTCTGCTTACACAGATCCTTACTTCCTTGCTGGGTGTCTCCTAGTAGCCATCCTGAATAGATGCTCTACATGTTCACAACCAACACCATCATACCCTGGGAATCAGGAGTGCCCTCTCCTGGGGAATGGCTCCTACACAAAGGGGGTGCCTCACGCTGTGCTTGTGTTCCCATGTTCCTCTCCCATAGGACCGGGATTTCATCATGACCTTTAATACCTCGCTGCACCGCTCGTGGTGGATGGAGAATGGGCCTGGCTGCCTGGTGACACCAGTGATGAACTCAAACCTGGCCCCCGAGGACCATCACGTCATCACTGTCACCGGATGCCTGCTTGATTACCAGTACATCGAGGTAGTGAGCAGCGCCATGCAGATATTCCTTGCGGTAAGGGGAGCCAGGGTTTGCCTCTGATCTCGTGTCCCTCCCGTGTGATTCCTGAGTGAGGAATAGCAAAGATCCTGGGTCTGATGCACAAGATTTGACTCCATGGGAGTTACTCCTGGTTTCAAGTGAGAAGAGAATCAAGCCTACTGGGTGTAAACCCAATGTAACGCCACCAGAGTAAGGGTTTGTCTTGGTATGATTGCAGCATGTGTAGCCGTACCCGAGATAGCTGTGATCTAGCCAGCTCCAATAACAACAGTGAAGCCACAGCAGCCTGGGCGACCACTGCTTGAGTAGGTTCCCGTGGTCCTGGGTGGGTAGGGCCAGCCTGTGCCCCCAAGGCTTCACTGCTGTTACTCAAGCTAGTTGATCAAATCACAGTCACACCTGTGATTGCAGTGTAGACATGCCCTTAGTGGGCCTGACACTCCCTTACCCTGCACTTGTACACTAGTGCAAAGGGGGTGAAAAAGAGGTGATCTGCACACTGTGCCATGGGATAGATTCCTGTGTTCCTAGATGGCTACACACAGCACAGGGCAATCGAGAGCCAGCTCACTGAGAACATATCCTGGCCAGTTATCTGTTACTGACCTTCCCAGAAATTACTGTGTACCATCGCTAGCACTGAATGGCTGTAACACTGCAGCCCAGAGTCAGCTGCATTTCAGGGGTGAGGGACCCCTACAGAAATAGAAACTTAGCATTATTTATGAAGGTGGAGGACTAGGAGGCTGAGACATGGGATTTGGGTCTGAATCCAGATTTTCCCCAAAGTTCTGGAGCATTTGGATTCAATGTATTCTAGTTCTGGCCCATGCTAAAGTCAAGCCCAGAAGTGAATCTGAATCAGAACTTCCTCAAAAGACAAAAAGAACAGGAGTTCTTGTGGCACCTTAGAGACTAACAAATTTATTTCAGCATGAGCTTTAGCTTAAGCAGAAGTCAACCTGTTCATGTTCTCTGTATGTATAAATATCTCCTGTCTGTGTGTTCCATTCTATGCATCCGAAGAAGTGAGCTGTAGCCCACGAAAGCTTATGCTGAAATAAATTTGTTAGTCTCTAAGGTGCCACAAATTCTCCTGTTCTTTTTGCGGATACAGACTAACACGGCTGCTACTCTGAAACCAAAAGACAAAGGATACTTTACCCTCCAGATTTGGGATTCTGGGCCTGTCTCTATTAAGGTTCCCCTTTAACTGTGCATAATGCAGCTGTGATTCCATTCAGCATGAACCAACAGTGAAGTTCGACACACCAGGATGGCCCCCAGAGGGGGCTGTGCTCTTAATGGATGTCCAGTAAAACTGGACAAAGTGCTATGCATCTTTTCAAAAACAAAAAATCAATTTTTTTTACACTAAAACTCCTCCGTTTCCACTCAGCTACAATGTACCATTCAGGGGCTTGTGTTATTGTATGATACCCTTGCATCTGTGGCACCCACATAAACCCATCGAGGAGCTGAAATGCTGTAGAGCGATCAGCCCACAATCTCAAAGGTATTTAGGCGACTCACTCCCGTTGGAATCAGTGGGAGCTAGGCGCCTACGGTGGCTGAAGTCATTTCAATCCCTTGCCGCTCCCAAAAGCCACCACTTAAAGGCTATTTGGGGCCATGTTATTTTCAAAGTGAAATGGGGAGGTGTGGTGGGAACTGGTACTGATCTTTAAAAAATACAAAAACAGCAATTTGGGGTGTTCTTCTCCAGTAAATGTATCTCTAGTCCCTAGTTAAATCATGGAATGAATAATAGCAAGAGGTGTGGGGGAATGACTTAAAGATCTGGGCTGGAATTCACTCTTATACAGAAGACCATCACAAAGCACACTAACTTCTCTGCACCTGGTAAATTTCATTCTAGCACAGTGGTCCCCAACGCAGTGCCTACGGGTGCCATGGTGCCCGCTGGGGCATCTAGGGGTATCTATGTGCACCTGCATACTGGCTGGCAGACAAGCATCCCCCAAAATGCCTCTGAAAAGCGGCGTCATCAAGAGGCGTCACTGCCGAAATGCCGCTGATTTTCAGCAGCATTTTGGCGGCGATGCCTCTTGACGTCACCACTTCTCAGTGGCTCGTCGTTCGGCACCCACCGCCCAGAAAAGGTTGGGGACCACTGCCCTAGCAGATAACAGAGCCATGAGCATTATGCTGCATGGATTATAAACCACCAACTTAGCTCCTTTCCCTTTAGTTTGAGTTGTAAAATGAGTGGAAGAAAGGAATGCAGCTGAGGCGGGCGTGAGGCTGGCACATTCCAGCTGGCGACGTCCCAGTGTGTTAGCGTACATTAGCGCCTCGTGCTACAGGGGAGATGTTGATAATATAATGTGTCATATCAGCTCTTCTCTGGGCTGGTGGTGCGCGAGGTGTGAACAGGAGAGGAGCAAAGCAGACAGACCGTGTGCCTGAAAGCCCCCCGCCCCCGGGAAATATGCTGTTTCGTGTGTGCGAAGTGTTGACTCAGAAATCATACTCACAATGAGAGCCAACAAAAGAGCTGAGTGACACGTTCCCAGAACCATGAGGACTGAGGCCACTGCTTTCATCTCCCCGTCTGGCAGCTTCCTACACCAGAGCTGCTAGTGAGTTGTCACCAGGCAGAAAGATGCCAGGAGTTTAAGCAATTGTGAATGTGTCCTTGGCTAGGCTGGAAGCAGAAATAATTGCCGGAGAGACACGCTCCCCTTTTGGGGATGACGGAGGGAAGGTTTTAAAGGAGAGCTGCAAGGCAGGGTTTAAAAACGAGTGCACTTTTATTGCACACTTGTGCACACACAGCCCTCCCCCATGTCCCCATTAATAACAGCAGGGCTCCCTCGTGCAGCCTCATGAATGACAAGCCCAATAAAAAAAAAGGTTGAGTGCATCAAGTGCTGATTCACGACTCTACCTGGCAATGGGGGAGCTGGATGGAGCTGGCAACAGAGTGGACCCAGTCCAAGTAAGACACCAAACATCTGCCAGACACGCCCTGGGCTGGCTTCTACCAGCCTTGGCAGCAGCAGTCTTTGACTCGGGGTGGGGCCAGGACTCGGAGGGAGAGGAAACTGGGCATGTGAGCTTTGAGAAGGGCCTGCTTCCCACCAGTCCCTGCAGCTTGATGTCTCTGAGCTAATTGCAGGCTTCCTATTGGGTCAACTGGCCTCTCATGCAGGCAGGGTGTGTGGCTGGCAAGGTCAGAGAGATCTCTCCCTGCGCAGTAACCTGCAAGTTCAGTCCTGGTCTCCAGCACAGCCCTCCCATGGCAGCACCACTCGAGAAATCCGCTCCTGCCTTTGCCACACCATGTGGCAGGCCACCTCTGAGGACGCTGGGGGTCAATGATGAGACTGTCCTCCATTGAGTCCAGGACCCCAGTGCTGCCTCCGGTCCAGGTGTAAGTGACTCAAGCAATGGGGTCTCTGGCAGACAGAGCCCATGAAGTGCAAGTATTGGAACCAAAGAGAGTTCCACCCTTGTTCCCCAGTTCCAGCCCCATAGAACAAAGTCAAGGGATTTGAAGTGTAGGGGGCAGGGGCACAACCCTTCCAGCTCCAGCAGAGCCCCATAATTCTCTCCTAAAAGAGCACTCCCTGTCACCCCCAGTACGGACTGATGTCACAGAACCCACCTGGCCAAGGTGCTAGGCCATACCCCTCCCACTCACTTGCTAAACATACAAGTTGCACCAGTTTGTCTTAAATTGGTTTCTGGACATCCCATCAGAGGACAGGACTAATGCTGTGTGACTTAGGTGACCTGTTATCTGCCATGAACAGAGTTGAAAACTGAGCCAAAGGGTAAAATTCATCCCATGCAGAAAATCTGCACCAGGTAGGGTGACTAGATGACCCGATTTTATAGGGTCAGTCCTGATTTTTGGGTCTTTTTCTTATATAGGCTTCTATTATCCCTCACCTCCTGTCCCAGTTTTTCACATTTGCTGTCTGGTCACCCAAGCACCAAGCCTATGCACCACTTATACTTTTGTGCAGCACCTAGCACAATGGAACACCGTTCTCAGTTGGTCCTGGGCCATTGCTGTAATAGACATGGTTAATAATAGTTAATCACACGTTAGCCCATAGGGTTGAGGATGGACAGATCTGTGCTGGCCCCTCTGAATTTCACCCAACATGAACAGCTTGTGAAATTGAAATTTACTAAGAAATTTGTAACCTTCTAAATCTGTTTGCAGGTAACTGGTGAGCAAGATAAGGAGATTAAATTGACTTGATAGATTATTTGCTCCAGATAGATAGTCTGCCCGTGTCCACTGCTGCTACTTTTGACCCTGGCTGTCTGTCTGGTTTCACATTTCTCGAGTTCCAAATAATTGGCTTTTCTCTCTGTGTTTTTGTTTTGAAGCTCTTTGGATTCGTCTATGCCTGCTATGTCAGCAAAGTGTTTATGGAGGAAGAAGACAGCTGTAAGTGCTTTTGCTATTAGTCACAGAGAGTGAGCGGCAGCATTGCAAAAGAATCAGGGATAATATGGTACATTGGTTTGCAGAGCCAGTGCTGGGCACAGCAGAAGTGTCGGGATTAATGAGGGGGAAATGCACCAGGCTCCTTTTTTCTCTGGGCTCCACTTCCGAGGAGGCTCCAGTGCCAAGGCTGAGACCTAATCCATCAAATGACACAATCGAGGATCCCTCCCCTCCAGCCGTCCCCCCAGACCCCTCAGTTTTAATGGTGCCCTGTCACAGGATGACTGACCTGTTTAAGGGGGGGATGGACCTGGCCCCACACTAGACTACGTCCCTAGCTGCAGAGCCAGCCTGAAGAGAACCCGCTCCCTGTAGAGGCCAGCAAGACGGAACTAGTGGCCACTGGTTATGCAGAGCTATTTAACTAATAAATCATGCCAGAAAGCCAGGGCCTATCCCTGACTGGCCTGGGGTCGCTCCTGCAATACCTCCTGTTGCTCTTGCATGGTGGTGTCCACCAGCCTACATGCCCACCGAGGATGATTCTTTGGTAGCACCTAAAAGCCGCAGCCAGGTTTGGCTGCTGCATGCGCATGGAATGGAAGAAGTCTCTGCCTCGAAGATCTTACAAATACAAATAACAAGACAGACAGTCAGATATGGACAGACAACAAAAAAGCAAAAATGCAGGCCTTGTGAACTCCAGCCTGATTTCTTCCCCATTTCCCCCGGCATAAACATTCCTTCCCTCACCTTCCCACCCACCAATTTTCCCATCTCCAGCATTCACTGCAGTCTGGATTTCCCAAGCACTGGTCTATCAGGAAGGCAGTGTAATCTAATGGTAAGTCTGTGCCCCTGGTTTCTATTTTTGGCTTTGCGACTGACTGGCTCCGTGATCCTAGGTAGGTCATGCTCCTCTACGGTTTAAGCAGGACTTACACTCTATGCATCTAGATTTACATGCAGAGTCCTAAGACAGGCACTTTGCACAGGGCGAATGTCACCCATTGTGCCCCAACCCCAGAGCAGGGAGGTTGGCCAATAGGACAGCAGGTCAACCAGTGCTATGTTTGTTAATTTAAAAGAGAAATACAAACAATGGGAAGATGATGGAACAATCAAGCTTGTCGGAATAAGCCTTTTGGGCCAATCCTCTGTCCTCTGCTCAACCTCCCACTCCAGCTCTGTCTCTGATGAAGAGGCTGAATGAAGCTAAATAGTTAATGATACCCAGTAGGTCCATAGGAAGCACCACTACGGCATTAGACCCCAATCCAGCTCCTGTGGAAGTCAGTGGGAGCAACAGGCTTATTTGGATCGGGCCCCAGCAAGGGACTACCCAACCCACAAGCAGTGTGCAGGATGAGCACCCTTCTGCTTTTCCTCAGCCGACCACACCCTAGGTTCTGCGTCATGTTTTCAGGCCCGGTAGTGACAGATGGCTAAATTAACTGATCAGCGCGAAAATGTGGACGTTTTGTTCACTGCCTTTTAAAGCCGGGTGCTGTTTTGTCTGGCGCAGCAAAGTGCCACATAAAATATCAATGTGGGGCGATAAGTAGCGGTTGAAGACACGGAACTTCCAGCATATTTTTGTCTGTAGTAGGATCAATGTTTATGCACCTATTCATTTAGGAGACTTCTCCTGGAAATCTCAAACCCTTCCTTTTATGAGGGGAAGTGGTTTGCTGATGGATTGGGATTCTGAGCAGGGGTATGGGGACCCCTGGAGTTCAGGATTTGTAGAGTTAGTAAGAGCAACTTCATAGCATCTGGGAACCTTTGGTTCTGGATAAAAGCATGGGTGAAAAGTTAGCCAGAGTGTAGATCAACCCGATGCCTTCTGGGGGCAGGGCCTAACCACAATGAGCTGGGGTGATGCTGAACACGACACCACACAGTCATGGTCAGCATTGGATTGGCTAACTCTGTTCTTCCCAGTTGAGTCCTAGCACAAGAGAGCTTTGTGGTGCAGATGAGCCTTCAGGGAGAACCTGGGTCCAGAGACTGGCCACATGCCATGCTCTGAACAACCCTACCTCCAGCATCACAGTCATTCCGGGGACTGTGTGCTGAACCAACTCAGCTATGGGTCACCTGGACGCTCTTCTGGGATTCATGGATTAGAAACATGTGACAGCTGCTAGTTATATCGCTTAATGCGGTCTGGAAAGTGCTCAGATCCTGTGGTGATGGGGGCCATATATGAAGCAAAACAGGGGAGAATAGAACCAACACCTGAGACCTTTTCCAGGAGCCTACAGCAGTTTTGAGTTCTCTCTGTCTGAAGTGCCACTTACTGAGTGGGTCACCATGCTCAACACCAGCTGACTATTCCAAGAGGTGAAAGGCATTGGCACTGCCCCATCTGGAGGAGGCAATGCCTTGGAGGACTGTAACGAGATGCCCCAGCAGCAGCCGCTATCTTCCAGCCAAGCACAGCTGGAAAAACACAAAGCCATCTGTGCTAAAGTGTCATCTGGGCATCCAGAAGCAGCCAAAGGTCCAAAATGGCCCTCCTGAGTAACACACCCGGGATGGATGTGAGGACAGATTGCCAAAACTCACGCTGGTCTCAAACTGTTCAGCATAACAATCATGTTACTATAGGATTTGGGGCCATAACTGTAGGTTTTTATTAATCTGATACCAATCATATGAAATGGCCTTGGTTTTGTTATTGTCGGTCTTTGCATGATGGAGGAAGGTTTGCAAAAGACAGAGATGTTTACACACACAAGTGCTTTTAGCAAACCTTTCTTTGTAACACGAAGACCTACGAGAGCTCCGAGGAGCCCCCAGCTCAGCCAGTACGAAGGATTAATTAACATAAAGAACACGGGTCTTCCTAGCCATCAGCAGAACTTGGGCCAAACATTCGTTTCAAAATGGTATGTCTCTCCAGACAATTCTGCAATGGCGTAGCTGCACATACAGCTGTGCCACTGCTGTGCGTCTGGCTAAGATGCTCTACGCCGACAGGAGAGATCTCTTTTGTTGACATAAAAAAACCACCTTTACAAGCAGCATAAGCTATGTCGACGGAATATGCTCACCCAATGACAGCACTGTGCACACGAACACTTATGTCAGTGTAACATATATCATTCAAGGGAGTTTTGCCCCAAGCGGTATAAGTTTTGCCAACATAAGTTGTAGTGTAGACAGACGTAGCCTGAGTTAAAAGCTGAGTAAGGATCGCAGCATTTGCCCCAGTATTACATGCCTTAACAATCCTTAGTCCCAGTTACTCCCAGTTCAGTTTCAAGGGAATTTCTTAATAGCACTTTTTCTACTAGCAGCAGACTGTTAAATACTGCTCTTTCATTGTAAGGAAAGCAGGATTTGGATTAATTAAGCAGGCATGATTGTGGGAGCAGGTATTTCCTTTAAAAGTTTCACTGCACACTGCAGTTCTCTTCTGGCTTCTCTATAGGGGACATTAGTATGTAGCAAACCAGGGTGTGACTCTATAGCACAGTCACTTGCTGTATAGCAGTGTTCCCCGTGCGTGCTGCCACAGCGCACTAAAAGTATGTAGTGCGCTTTGATATAGTCCTGTGTCCAACAGCAGAACGTCAAAGCGCATTCACTGTGCTGTGGCAGTGTCTGCACGTGATGTCACTGCACGGCACACTAGTGCACTGTACATTCACATCCCATGTAGACAAGCCCTTAGCCACATGTCCTATTATTCTTACACAGCTCCCATTACCGTAAGTATTGGAGAGCCTCCCAATCTTTGACGTGTGAGCACCATTTTAGAGCTGAGGCACAAAGAGATATGTGTCAGAGCAGGAATTGAACTCCGGTCAGTGCTCTAACCACTAAGACATCCTTCCTTCTCTCCTGGCTTCCACCAGAGTGGGCTCTTTTACCTGCTTCGCCCTTCTATGCAATACTCAGTTACAGTAAATATGAACTATTATCTCCTCCTAGCCAGCTTTTGAAATGGTAGCAGCAGTGCCAGCAGGAAGAATAGCATGAGAGTGGCAGTACGCTGTGCAAAAAGACGGATACCCACAGAGCCATAATTACAGATTGTTACCGATCCAACCTACTCCATTTATTTGTAACTCGGCAGAGGAAAGGAAATGTAAGCACAGCTATGGGAGAGGTTTAAAAAAACTTCTGTTTAATTTATTGCCATGGAACAATATTGCAGGCAGCCACAGACAAGTGCGGAGTGCTCAGCCAATAATTAAACGTACAATCACACCGATAACCATCCAGTGGCATTTACTCCTCATCTGCAAATAATTATTTCCAGCTAGTTGGCAGCATCGAATAGCCAAACGGAGACGGTGATTTTCCCACAGCCAGCCCCAGCAAGGAACATTCCCGCACACCACGTCAAATAAGTGACTCGTGTAGGAGGCCTGGTAGGTCACTGATGAATTCCTTCTATTTTGCATACTCACGTCGCCGCATTATATGAGCGCCTCCAAAGCCTCCATGTATTTAGCCTCACCCAGCTCTGTGAGTCCCTAATATACAGCTGGGAAATAGAGACATTGAAATGCTAAGTGAGTTGCCCAAGGCCACAGAGGAAGAAAGAAGTGGAGCAGGGATTTAAACCTCAATTTCCCAAGGTGCACAAACCACTGCACCATCTTTCTGCTTGCTTTAGCTGCCTTCATTTCATCATCCAAAGCTGCTACTGCAGCAAAACTCAGCCCCCAGGTTCTTAGATCTTTCCCAGTGTGTAACCAGATTTTTTCTGGGGGTTAAGTCCCCATCTCTGCCCCTTAGAATCTCTGCCTAGTAAATGTCCCTGATGCAGTCCTGCCTAGGGTATGTTTGGGCTCCTCACGCTTTACTGCTCCTTTGCAGCACCTCAAAGGGCTCCTGAAATCCTCTCTGCAGCATCCTGGGCAGGAACGCAATGGGGGAAGGGAGCACTTGGCACCCGTGCAGGGGCAGGCTCAGATCATATAAAGTTGTCAAATTGGGAGGGGTCAGTCCTGGGTCCAGTACAATTCAATATTTTCATTGATGACTTGGATAATGGAGTGGAGATGGTGCTTATAATATTTGTAGATGACACCAAGATGGGAGGGTTTGCAAGCACTTGGGAGGAGAGGATTAGAATTCAAAAGGATCTTGACAGATTAGATGATTGGTCTGAAATCAACAAGATGAAACTCAGTAAAGACAAGTGCAAATTACTGCTCTTTGCAAGGACAAATCAAATGCACAACTACCAAATGGGGAATAACCGGCTAGGCGGTAGCACTGCTGAAAAGGATCTGGGGGTTAGAATGAATCACAAATGGAATCTGAGTCAGTGAGTTGGGAAAAAGGCCAATATCATTTTGGGGGGTGTTAACAGGAGAGTTGTTTGTAAGGCACAGGAGGGTAATTGTCCCGCTGGACTCAGCACTGGTGATGCCTCTGCTGGAGAACTGTGTCTAATTCTGGGTGCCGGCCTTTAGGAAGGAAGTGGATAAATTGGAGTGAGTCCACAAAAATGAAAAGGTTTAGAAAACCTGACCTGTGAGGAAAGGTTAAAAAAATGGGGCATGTTTAGTCTGGAGAAAAGCAGATGGAGAGGAGACCTGAGAACGGTCTTCAAATATATTAAAGGCTGTTATAAAGGGGACAGTGATCATTTGTTCTCCATGTCCACAGAAGGCAGGAGAAGAAGTAATGGACTTAATCAGCAGCAAGGGAGATTTAGGCTAGTTAGCAGGAAAACTTTTCTAACTGTGAGGATTGTTAAACTCTGGAATAGGCTTCCAAGGGAGGTTGTGGAATCCCCATCAATGGAGGTTTCTAAGACCAGGTTGGACAAATCCCTGTCGGTCTAGGTTTACCAGGTGGCTGGACTAAATGACCCCTTGAGGTCCCTTCCAGCCCTTCATTTCTATGATTCTATAATGGACACCTCAGGAGACCCAGGTTTCCAAAATGGCTGCCCGAACTGCATGTGCAAATCCCACATTTCCCCTGAGCGCACAAGCTTCATGTATGGTTTGGCCCCTGATGCACTGGGGAGACTGGTCCTCCCCTCTGATCTCCCTTTGGCCATAGTCTCTTACCGTTGTGATTGTGAAGGAGGGATGAGAGCCCCTTCAGGCAAAGCAAAGACTGCCCCCAGATTCAAAGCTGGTTTGAAACTTCAGACACTTGAAAAAGTTCTGCTAGCTTTGGGCTCTCCCTGTGGTTCCACTGCCAGCCCACTTTGGCTAGGTATCTCTCCAAAGAGATTCTGAGAAGGATTCTGATTTACAGCTCTTGCTTGAGGAGCCAAATGAAACCTTTGATTCTGGCTGTCTCCACATGCCAGTTATTGTACCTGGATTAGCTGTTCTAACTGTGGTGTCTAAGGCCTGGTATACACTAGAAAATTAGGTTGACTTAACTATGTTGCTCAGGGGTATGAAAAATCCGCACCTCTGAGCAATGGAGTTAAGCCAACCTAAGTCCCTGTGTAGAGAGCGCTAGACTGACAGAAGAATTCTTCGATCGACCTAGTTACCACCTCTGAGGGAGGTGGATTAGTACACTGACGGGAGAACCCCTCCTGTTGGTAGGGTTGCCACGTGCCAGGTTTTTGACCAGAACATCTGGTTGAAAATAGACTTTGGTGGCTCCAGTCAGCACTGCTGACCAGGCCATTGAAAGTCCAGTTGGCGTGGGGCTGGCAGGCTCCCCACCTGGCTCCGTACGGCTCCCGGGAAGTGCCTGGCATGTCCCTCTGGCTCTTAGGCACAGGGGTGGCCACAGGGCCTCTGTGCGCTGACCCCAGCCTGAGTGCTGGCTCCACAGCTCCCATTGGTCAGGAACTTTGGCCAATGGGAACGGCGGAGGCAGCACTTGCAAGCGAGGGCACTGAGCGGAGCTACCTGGTCGCCCTGTGCCTAGGAGCCAGAGGGATGTGCTGACTGCTTCCGGGAGCCACCAGAGGTGAATGCCTCCCAGAGCCTACACCCTCACCCCCTACCCCAGGCCTGAGACCCCTCCTGCACTGCAAACCCCTCGGCCCCAGCACAGAGCCTCCTCCTATACCCCAAACCCTTCATCCCTGGCCCCACCCCAGAGCCCACTCCCCCGGACTGAGCCCATACCCCCTCCCACACCCTGAACCCTTTATTTCTTGCCCCACCCCAGAGCCCGCATCCTCAGCCCAAATCCCGTATCCCCTCACATCCCAACCCCCTGACCCAGCCCTGAGCCCCCTCCAACCCCCCAAATTCCTCATCCCTGGCCCCACCCCAGAGCCCAGCTGGAGCTCTCACCCCCTCCCGCATCCCAACCGACTGCCCCAGCCTGGTGAAAATGAGCAAATGAGTGAGGGTGGGGGAGGACAAGCTACGGGGGCAGGGTGGAGTGAGCAGAGGTGGGGTCTCAGAGAAGGGGCGAGGCCTCAGGGAAGAGGTAGGGCAGGGCTTTTCGGTTTTGTGCAATTAGAAAGTTGGCAACCCCACTGTCATAAATAGATAGGTAAGGTAAGGGTTAAGTTTCTTTTACCTGGAAAGGGTAACCAAACACCTGACCAGAGGACCAATCGGAGAACTGGATTGTTTAAAGTCAGGGGCGGGAATTTGTATACTCGGGGTCTTTTTTGTTTTCTCGGCTGTGAGTAAACAAGGTTTCCTCCTAACTCCTTCTTATCTTCAATATATATACAAAAAGGTCTGTGAGTACAAAGGAACCCCAAAGCAAGTCGGCTATGAGGAGCTTTGGTTGTACGAATAGATGTGGATGGCTGTGTCTTTTGTGTTTCTCGGCTGTGAGTTAACAAGCTTCCTCTACTGACCTTATCTCCAAGTGTCTCCTACACATCTGTGAGTAAAGGGAACCCAAGCATTCGGCTATGAGAGCTTTGGTTGTATTTACATGGATGTGGTGTGGACTGGTTTATTGGGCTATCTTTTAATCAGAGTTTCTTATTTTCTTATAAGCAGGAGCCTGTATGAGTTCTTATGCAGATTATTGTTTTATTTTTTCTTTCTTTTTTATATAAATTTTCTTTAAAACGTGTGAAAGTTTCTTCTAGGGGGCAAAGGAAGGGAACAGCCAGGCTGTGGGCTATTTTCCTATTGCTTTCAGGAAGAGCAGGCTACGGGAAAGAGAAAAAGATCACCTCTGTTATCAGTACCTGTCTCCCTCACGGGAAGGCAGGCACGGGGAAAGGCAAAGCCAAGTGTTGGTATTTGCATCTCATTGTCCTGAGGTAGAGAACGCTTATCTTGGGAAGCAGAGAAACCGGTTTTTGCAAGCCTGGAAGGAGGGGGGGAGGGATTTTCTCCCCTGCTTTTAGCATCCAAGCATTTGGAATCTGGGTGTCCCCAAGGAAGCTTGGGACCAGAGAGAGGAAAGGGGATCAGCCCCAACAATCCTGATCTGGTGGCAGCGAGAATATCAAAGTGTATGAGCTTGGGGGAGTTTCAGGTAAGCCCCCAGACTTTTGGACGCAAAAGTCCAGGTTTGGGACAGGACCAGATTGTGGACGCTAAAGTTCCGGTCTGGGACTGGGAGGCTAGATTACCACACCCACCCATTGGCATAAAGTGTCTGCGCTGAAGCGCTTCAGTGCCGTAGCTGTAGCGTGCCAAGCCATAGCTTCGAGCTACTGTATGTACGAGTCAGCTCGAACCCAGCAGTGCAGGAGGAACTGGCTCAGCTGGCCTCTAGCAGTTGCATAATAGAGAAGTATCCAAACCTGGGCAAACAGAGTCACACTGGCACCTTGCTGGGTGTTGCTTACAAAAATAAAGCAGGCTGCAGCTGCTCTCTTCTTTAATTACAAAGACGTGCCCGGAGGAGACTACAGGTCCCAGAATGCATTGCATTGGAAGACGTTCAGACCTGTAGTCACTGTATTGGACAACCATGGGCCACATCCCAGAGCAATTTGACCTGGCTTTGGCCATCTCTGCCTTAGGGTATATCTATACTACCCGCTGGATCAGTGGGCAGGATCGATCCAGCAGGGGTCAATTTATCACATCTTTAGACACGATAAATCGACCGCCGAGCCATCTCCCATCGACTCCTGTACTCCACCAGAGTCATGGGGGAGCGGCAGCAGTCGACTTACCGCAGTGAAGACACTGCGGTGAGTAGGTCTAAGTACGTCGACTTCAGCTACGTTATTCCTTCCCTTTGTTAGGGGCGGAGAGAGATCTACATTCTGGCTTGCGCTCTGCATCTCTCTTCCACCAGCATTTCAAACCGATGTAGTGGAAAATAAAAATCTCCATGTGAAATTGGACGCCGCCTGTTGTAATAAGTTGCTTATGTATATTGAGATCTGGCAAGGGGCTTATCTGCCTCTGCTGTCTTTGAACTGTGTTGGCATTCCACACAGCTCACGGCATTCAAACAAACTCAGACATTCAATACACTTTTAATATTAATGCCACTGTAGCTGAGATTCAAATGCATTTTTTTAATGGAATATCTTATTAGATTTGGAAATGGATGAATGCTGTCAAAACTGAGAGGTCATTGAATATTAAGTTAGAAAGACAAATAGGCCCGGAGGATGGCCCCCTTGACTTCACTCTGATTTCCAGAACACTAGTAGGATAATCCATGGCATTCAGTGCTTCTTACATGATTTATATATTGATTTCCGGGAGATCGGCAGCACCAGCCCTCTCGGAGTATCTCGGAGGCTCCACTTTGCAGGGAGAGAACCTGATTTGGTTAAATTCAGTTTCTCTGTCCAAAAGCTGCCTTACGTTCACGTTGGGGAGTGGAGTGGCTGCCCATTTTGCAGGTGATTCACGGGCATCTCATCACTTAATTCCTCCCAAGGATGTCCGTGGGAGGGTTTAGGTGTCAAGTGCATAGAGGACTCTGAAGTATAATTCCTCCCCGGCATTTCAGCGGGATGAATTAAGTGGCAAAGCTGAGGGCGATTATAGGAATAACACAGTGTGGCTTATTTTGCTGTAGCACCACCAGTAGGCGTTCTCACCTGGCACTCGGCCTAGACAGACAATCGCAGGCGAGAGAGGAAAGGGAATTTGTTAAGGGAGATTTAGAGGGATGAAGTGACTCAGCGGTTCAGAATTAGCAGTGGGAAGGGAGCTCCAGAGAGATGCAGGAAATTCAAGGGACAGAGGGAACCTTCCTGCCTCTTGCCCCAGCGGAGAAGAATCATTGGGGCTGGAGTGAGCAGCTAGGGGAGTGGGTGGGTGTGAGGTCAGAGCTCATGGCAGGCAGTTTTGTACTGGAGTCAGAGAGGGATAGGGAGGCAGTGAGGGGGGTGGAGAGCAACGCCACTGAAAGTGTCTGCGAATGGAGGGAGGGAGAAGAAAGCAGTGAAGGTGACACAGGAGGGGAGCAGGGAAGGAGCAGATGGGCAGTCGGCGAAGTAGCTGGAGGATGAGGGAGTTGTATGGTGAGTCTATAAAAGGAATGGAGAGATGGCTAGGAAGTGAGGGTACGTGACAGAGAATGGAGATGAGCCAATCCTGGGACAAACCGCTGCATCTGTTTTTGCAAACTTTGTAGAAAATGGAGCCTTTCCCCTCTTGCCTTGGAAGCGCAGGGCAAGTGGATGGAAAACCTGCTGGTCCAGGGCAAAAAGCAGAAAAGTCACCATAACCTGTGATTTAAAAAAACCCGGGAGGATAATGCTGGCAGTATTGCCCTAGGGCAGGCAGTATTGTGGGGTGGGAGAAGCAAGCATTTGCCCTGCATTGGATTTGTCAAATTGTCGCAGTCCCTCATGAAAGTGTCACTCTTCAAGGGTGAATCCTCTCCCGCCTGGAAACGCTAGTGCTGGCAGGCACCACTGGGGGCGCTGTTATTGCTAGAGAACATTTACCGAGCCACCGAAATGTACACAGATCACAGGGAAAGTCACGTCTCCTGCCTGCAATTGTAAGTGCTTTGGGGCAGGGACTGTCTTTGTTCTGTGTTTGCACAGTGCCTAGCACAATGGGAGCCTGATCCCCTGGGGCTCTCCTCGGTGCTCCTGCAATATAAATACTAAACAGTGATAATATAATAACCAATCCTCGCTGTCCTCGTAACTTGCTTTATGAGCTGGGAGAAAATCCTTCCCCTCGCTGTGCCCTGTGTGACATGGGCCTGCACCTAGTGGCCATCTGTAGGGCGCGTTCAGATCCTGGCCGGGGCTAGATAAGCGCAAACTGTGAGCAGCAGGAAAAGGGGCTTGACTGAGTAATGAGATTTTTGTTAGTGTGACGCTTTCCCAGCCTACTCTATAAACTGCATCTACACTCACCCCTCATCTAAGATTTGGCTTTATTAACACAGTCAACAATCAGGAAACAAAGTTCAGCGCAAGCCTCCTCCCAGTCTCTGCAGCTCCTAGGGGCTTCTCCCTCAAGGCTGCTCAGCCTACAGCCTAGATCCTCTTGCCCCACAAAGTTCCTCCCCTGTACCCAGGTGGGGTAAGGAGCCACCTGCCTTGGTAAGTCAGCAGAACTCACTTGGCCATTTCTCAGCAGGATTTGCACCTGCCAGGCATGCCTGTGTATGTGAGAGAGAGAGAGAGAGCGAGAGAGCTGGAGGGGGGTGTCTGGCAGCAGGCAAGCAAACACTGCTAGCCTGTTAGCAACACAGTGCTTGCAAACACTGGGCAGAAAAGATCTTGACTAACATTCTGCTCACCTAGCAATAGATGCCCACATTGCAGGGGAGCAGTATTAGGTCAAGATCTGCTCTGAGGACACAAGTCCAGCGATCTGCCCACTTAGCCAGGTCCAGTGCAGCCCACTTCCCATTGCCTCTGGACACTGTGTGCACCGAAAGCCTCCGTTTGCACTGGAGGCAGGCCACGCACTTGGCATGTTTGCATTTCCCTCCTGCTCCAGAGTAGGCCCATGTATTGTTTATTCTGGTGGGTGCCCCCCGGGGCTTATAAACCAGGTAATGGACTCTAAAACAATAAGCAGGCTCCTTGTATTAATGCTGCCTGAGGGGGGATTAATCTGTCAGATGGAAATCACAACCATCGCAGCAATGAAAACTCATCTATTGGTGTCTGTAATTCCCCTAAATTACATACTTTAAATGAGACTTAAGTCACCCATAATTCTCCTTAAATGCCCACTTTGGAGACAATGATAGTGTCATTTTACCCACTTTGTCCAGCGTGAAATGGGAGATCTATTGTGTTGAGTAGAAAGGAGCTGGGGGGGTCTTTTTAAGTCAGTCCGGCTCTTCCTGAATTTATCTTCCGTCCGGGCGATGGGAAGGCGGCTGGGACACATACATTGAGCTCGCAGGCCGTGTGCTCTAGGCGCACGAATGCTGGACTGGAGTCCCCTCTCGCTTACCCTGGCTCTGCTGCTGGGATGTTGCACTGACTTCTGTGGGGTCACTGCGGATTTCCACCGCTGGGAGAGCAGCCCAGGGCCTCCTCCAGGTACCGGGAGACACGCTCGCATGCCAATACACTCTGCATTCATGCAGCCCAACACACACTTTCTCCGACACACACCTTCTCCCAATCAGCCACTCACACAAGCACGGGAGGATCCTGCTGGCTCTCCCCATTCTGAGATGGTCACATCAGACCCACCAGGAAGTCCTGTTGCTGGGGTATTGGTCTGTTAACCTAGACTGGGGGTAGGAGGGAAGAGAAGAAAGAAGGAGCCTAAAATCCACTGCTCTTTCCTGCTCCAGCCGCGTCTCCCTGCAGTAGAAGCCGGAGCCCCTGCTGACACCCACTTTCCTATTCTTTCCTCTCCCCAGTTGACTTCATCGGAGGATTTGATTCCTACGGCTACCAGGCCCCACAGAAGACGTCACACTTACAGCTACAGCCTTTGTACACGTGAGTCTCGCCTGCCCACAGCGATGCTAGTGGGAGCAGTGAGCTGGGGCTGCTGTTCCGTGAGGGGCGGGATGGTCCGGGGACTGTCAAGGGTCCAGGCAGCCTTTCGCCTTCCGTCATCACCATGCCGGGAGCAGACTGAGTCCTCACCACACTGCAGCTGCTTCTTGGCGGGCGGGTGATGGCTCGGAGCCTGGCTCCTAGCCAGACACAAACCACCTGCATGGGCCTGGTGACCCAGCTGCCCTCTTTCACCTCTGGGTGGGGCGTTGTGGGGAGCAGCATGCCCTGTCCTGGCCACTCCAGGAACCGGGGCCTGGTCATTAAGGCAAATGGGGGCACAGCTGTGGGGAGGTCATTCCATCCCCCGCCAGCACAGCTCCCTTCAACATGCCCGACTAAGTGCCAGTGTGTCTCGTGCCCCCCTGTGGGGCTCATCAACAGCTGAGCAAGCTGCCCCGGGCCCCTTGGGAAGGAGGTGAATGCAGTGGATCCAGAAGCCAAGGCACGAGAAGGGACATAGGCCTGAAACCGCACAGCCAGATGCCCCCGCAGAACTGACCGGCTGGGGGAGAACGTGTGGGATGTGCAGCCAAGGGGAGATATGGGGGCGGGGGGGAATGAGTTCCTCTGTTTCCCCTCTGAGATGGTGAATTGGGTGTCAGGGCTTCAGCGATGTACTTGGAGCCCAGCCCATGAGGGGTTCAACAGGAGCTGATGTGCAGGGGAGGGGAGCCTGAAGTGGATGGAGATCTTCCAGTCGCAGTGAGCTAAGGGGGATGTGGGGGGCATCTGACTCAGAAGCAGGGAGTTGTGCTGTGGGAAGAGATCAGGGCCGGCTCCAGCATTTTTGCCGCCCCAAGCGGCAGAAAAAGAAAAAAAAGCCGCGATCGGCGGCACTTCAGCAGCAGCTCTACCGCACCGCTTCATTCTTTGGCAGCCAGTCGGCGGCAGGTGAGGGACCCGCTGCCGAATTGCTACCAAAGAGCTGGACGTGCCACCCATTTCCGTTGGCCATCCCAAGCACCGGCTTGCTGCGCTGGTGCCTGGAGCCGGTCCTGGAAGAGATATATGGAGACCCTCACTCCTATGAGTGAGCGAAGGCTGAGTGCTATGCTGACCCACAGCCCCCCTGCTCTTCCTGTCTTGAGCCCCACTGCAGCTGTCCCAGCACAGCTCAATCCTGACCCACAGTCCCCTATCTTGAACCCCCACCCCCACAGCACTGCACTTACAACACAGGCAATTTTAACCTGCCACCTCCCCAGCTGCTCTAATCCTGGGTTGTTTCTATTGATCAAACACGGACAATGGTACCAGAGTTTGATCAATAGAAACAAGATCAGATTCATCACTTTCATTTTCACTTGCGATCCAATTCGACTCTGCACTGAGAACCCCAGTGGTGAAAGGATGATGCAGAAAACCCGCTGTGCCCCTTCTTTCTTGTCCATGGCTTTCCACTCTTCCATTCTGCAGCTTCTAGGCCTTCTAAACACTGAATATTTTCCAGTGGGACCAACATCTCTTCAGATCAGTGCAACTGACTTCCTCACTCTGCCCATTTAAGCTTAACTATATAATGCTAAAATGAGATAACAATGCAAAATCTGAAGGGATTAGCCTCATTCGGGCTTTGCTGGCTGCCAAAAATTAATTGTGTTTTAAGTCTTGTATGTAAATTCAAGGGCATGCAGTGCAATTATAGATGCAGAGAGGAGATGGCCATGAGACAAATGCATCCAGAGTGCTGCTATACTCTTCCTCAGCACTCTGTCAAAGACACACATTCTCACATGCAGAATTAACTTCCCTCTTTCCTCTCACCCCATCTCTTAGCTAGAAAGAGAAATGCCCCATAGATCCTCTCACCACAGCAGATGGATAGGGGGGTGGCTATTGCAAAGGGGGAGGAATGGGTGATGGGGTGTGAAATCAGTGTCGCTATGCCAGGGACCGATTGGGTCCTCGGCTCCCAGGAGTGAGATGGCAGAGACTGGAGAAGCGTTTTCCAACATAAATCCCAAATGAAGGCTTTTAGCAGACTTCTGTGGTGTCTCTGCTTTGCTTCCTAATGCTAACGTTATTTTAGACTAGAAGCTCTTATTTACTTCATGGCTGTACAGCGCCTAGCGCAACGGGACCCAGCCAGGGTGACCTGTAGGCATGGCTGCAGGAAAAATGTTAAATCAGGATAATAACTTGGAAGCTTGCAAACTACTGAGCGTCGGTCTCATGAATCCCTACTTGCTGCAGCCACTAGAGGGGGCCGTGGCAGGGCGCTGGAGGGGAAGCCCTAATCAGCTCCTGCCACTCCAGCCCCAATCAGGGCAAATGGGTTGGGGCTGGGCCACTAGCTAGGACTGGCCTGTAAACTGGCCACACCTGCCAAGCCTCGTTAACAGCGGCTGAAAGCTTGGGAGGGAGGGAGGGTCAGAAGGAGCCCCACCAGCATGGCTATTGTCATTAAATGAACAGAGAATGAATCACGGGGGTTACGGACCCAGCTCAATGCGGTGTTCCACAGAGGTAGCCCAGCTATGATGGCAAAAGGGGCCTATGAACTACTGTGGCAGTGCTGAGAACAGATCCTGTGGCGGCTTTGGGGCAGTTAGTCAAACGGCCCTCAGCCGACTTCGCAGTCAAGTGCGGTGTTTCCTGGCATTTGTAATGAGGACTGAATTTCTTTGCAAGCAACCAAACAGCTGCCTGGCTCAGAATTGGCAGCAGTAGAGTATTGTAGCAGGGCTAACTGGGGATCAGGATGCCATTGTGCTAGGCACTGAATACTCCCCCAAAATGCACAGAGCACCCTGGAATCCTGCTTCCTTTAGCCTTCAGTGAGCTCTTGGGCTGGTCAGTAGCCAGTATGTGAGCAATGCCCCCGCTTGCATTGTTAACATAGTGTGTTGGGGTGTTATTGGGCAAACACTTGTGTGACCACCCAAAGCACTGAATTCAGTGTGATTTGGCACCTGTGTTGGGGAGCACAGTGTGAGTGGCTGGGACAGGCCCGAATCCCCTGTGTTACAGTCAACAAAATGGTGCTTTACGGCAGCATGTGGTGAATTGAATTTGGCTGGATTCACCTGCAGCTGTCTAATGACCTTCCTCTCTTGTGCCAGCCCCTGGGAAGAGCAGCAGTGCAAGAAGCAGGGAGCACACACATGTCCGAACAGCTCTCTTGACATGGAATGATCCTAATGCGTTCTTGCACAGATGAACCAAAAGGCTAGATGGGGGTTTTAAAGATGTTTGTGTATGTCTCACATTAAAGCTCAAGAGAGTTTTCTCTTCCATTAGGCTTCATTGCCATCAAACAGTGAGCAGGGGGGATCTTGACACTTTATCTGAGTGGCTAAAGGTCAGAATCCAGCATCCCCTTTTGGACGGTTGTTTTGCCTGACTCGTTTATGCTACGCTTGGTCAATGCTGGATCGATTGGTTGAGGCTGGGACTCAGTGATGACCCCAACCGAAAAGTGGCCTGCTATAAGGTTCCCTGAGATACCAGATCAGCAGCGTCCTGCAGTAATTGCCCAAAGCTGGCCGTATCAGTGCTGTAAGCCGCAAGGTTTGAGAACACTACCAGCCTTTCCTTCAGCGGTGTTTCGTCGGAGTTACTGAAGCCACAAGAGATACAGGGTACTCCAAAGCTGATAGCACTTAGATGCCGTGATGATAGGTGCTACAGAAAAACCTCAGCTAGATAGAAAGGCCTTAATTATGTTTTGCTATGGCTTTGCTTCTGTACAATTTGGAAGCTGTGCCGCCAGGCACTGGAAGCTGGTCAGATTTCACAAGCTCAGCAGGACTGAGCTAGGTAGGAGACACCAAGGAACACTTCAGATACCGCACGAACCAGGGTTGCCAATGGAGCTGTTGGGGCTGTCCCCTCGGCGTCAATGTGGAACCAGTACCCTAATGCGAAGGTAGGAGACGCTGTGTTGTGGTAAAACCACGCTTCAGAGAAGACCTAACATGGGCCCTGTGCTGTGTGAGATTCTCTGGCACTGGGTACAATACAATGGAAAGGCTAGAAAAGTTGACAGGGAATAAGATGAGTTGCAGAGAGGCTAGTGCTAGAGGGCTGAGCTGCCAAGCAGGTCTCTGAAGTGTTCACAGGGGAGGCAGGAGGCTTCTGCAGAGAGGAAAATGGGTGATCTTGCTATCCGGCTGTTCCCGATCCTGTGATGATGACACGTACCCCAGGCACAAGGACCGGGAGAGTATCAGGAGCAGCGTGGCGCAGGGGACGGTTAGCAGATAGGGACTGTCTTAATGTGTGTCTGTTTGATGGCCGTCGTCTTGGAGCTTGACCTGGGACCTCAACGGTTATAACCTAAGCAGCAACAACTTGAGCTAAAGATCCAGTCTTCTGTAAGTGGTGGCTGTTACCGTTCAGAACCTCTGTAGCACAGCATGACCTGCAGCACACACTGCCCGTACACTGCTTACCACGGGGGGCTCTGGTTCCCGTTTGGGGCTGTTTGGTGTGCTCCTGGCTTAACTACTAATAATAGATCTGGAGTTTGTTCCTAGCTCTCCCACCAGCTGCATGACTCTTTTGTTCTCCCTCTGGGGATCGTGACGCATTCCCCACCTTTGGGAAGCACCTGGAGAACCAGGAATGAAAAGCACCATGTGTGATCCATTGGGATCCTTCTGTAGGTGCCAGCAGAGTGATAGCTGAGTGCCTGCCAGGTATTTAGCCTGAACCCAGCCCTGTGAGGCCAAGAAGCATCATTCTCCCCTCCGTACACCTAGGGATACTAAAATCACCCAGGGAAGAGAAGGAAGAGCTGGGGATTGAGCCCACTTCTCCTGTATGGCCAGGCCCAAGCCTTAGCCTCAAGCCTAGCTGTCCGACCTCTGGGTGCTCTGGGCTGACTCTGAGTGTGGTCAAGCTTAGCCTCGTGCTTCCTCTTAGCCCTTCTGGCCTTGAGCCTGATTCTTTCCCCCTTACACCAGGCTTACACCGCACCACTCCACTGACCTCAGTGGAGCTGCTCCTGATTTACGCCAGTGTCACTGAAACCAGACTCAGACCCTCACAGACTTTGATCTGTTCTGAACCTGGAAATGAGGCAGCTCAAGAGGATTTGCAGAACTCACTGTTTCACCCATGTCAGGGGGGCTGGGTAGATTGTTATGTGACATGGAACTGTAGCAGCTCACACAGCCTGTCACTTTAATGGCCTGAGGTGGTAGGATTAAAAAAATGTATTTACACTGCGCCTTTCATCCCGAAGGATCTCAAACTGCAAGAACTCTCCAGCGTGTTGTATGCATCCATCATGCTGGCACAAAGAGAGTTTCCAGTAACCATGGGGAAGCATTTGCCAGTCTGTCCTGGCTTCTGTATGTCTGTCCTTTTGCTTGTAAGTTCTTTGGGGCAGGAAATGCATTTATTTTTGTACTGCATAGCACAAACTAGGTAATACATATGGAAAGCATTTTGCCTGCCAATGAGATGTAGCTACTTCTGGGGTGGAAGATGGCAGCTGTGTACAGCACACAGCAACCCAACAGTGTAGGGCAGAAAGTGAACAAGAAGAAGAATACTGTTTGCAGTTGAACTGAGGGGAGAAGGGGGCAGGATTCTAGGTAGGTCATGAGGTCTGATGAGTTGAGCCCAGAAGTAGGCCAGACCTGCCTGTGACACGTTGGGTCACAGAAACCCCCTTGGGACTGCTACCTGATGTGCTGGGACTACCTCTGAGCCTGTTTTCCCTGCCAGCTTGGGACTCCAGAACCCTGCCTTGTTGAGCCAGACACACTTGCCTGCTACAGACACAGATCCAAGTCTGAACCACGTCCCCCACAAGCTGCAGGCTTAACTGAAAACAGCTTAAGAAGTGCTCCTGTCTCCGGCACTCAGATTCCTGGCTCCCAATGGGGTCCAAACCCGAAATAAATCTGTTTTACCCTGTATAAACCTCAAACTCATAAATTGCTCACCCTCTATAACACTGATAGAGAGATATGCACAACTGTTCCCCCCCCCCCAGGTATTAATACAGACTCTGGATTAATTAATAAGTAAAAAGTGATTTTATTTAATACAAAAAGTAGTTCCAAGTAATAACAGACAGAACAAAGTCTAAGCCTAATACAATAGGAAACTAAATGCAGGTAAATCTCACCCTCAGAGAGGTTCCAATAAGTGTCTTTGACAGGCTAGCCTCTTCCTAGTCTGGACCCGATCCTCTCCCCTGGTACAGCCCTTGTTCAGCTCAGGTGGTAGCTAGGGGCTTTCTCATGACTGCAGCCCCCTTTGTTCTGTTCCACCCCCTTATGTAGCTTTGGCACAAGGCAGGAATCTTTTGTCTCTTTGGGTCCCTACCCCTCCTTCTAAATGGAAAAGCCCCAGGTTTAAGATGGATTCCAGTCCCAGGTGACATGTGAGACCCACAAGCCTTCATTCCTCTCAGCCTGACTCACTGGAAGGTTTGCAAGTAAACAGAGCCACTGACAGTCAATTATCCTCGTTGATGGAAGCAATCAAGATTCCAAACCTCCATTAATGGTCCACACTTGGCATAATTACAATAGGACCTCAGAGTTATATTTCATATTTCTAGTTTTAGATACAAGAGTGGTACATTTATACAAATAGGATGACCACACTCAGTCAATTATAAGCTTTGTAATGATATCTGCATGAAGCATATTCCAGTTACATTATAGTCACACTTATTAGCATATTTTGATAAACTCATATGGAGTGCAATGTCACACTGCCAATAATAACTCTTTGCCTTTCTTTAGCATCTTCCATCTTTGAAGCCCAAAACACGTGAGAAAGATTAATGAATTAAGTCTCACACACAAGCCCTGTGGGGTAGCTAAATATTATCACCATATTTCAGATGGGGAAACTGAGGCACACAGATTAAGTGACTTATCTAAGGTTATAAAACAAGCCAGAGCTGGGGCTAGAAACCCGTTCTCCTGATGCTTAGCCCTCTGCTTTAATAGCTTAGCAAGGCTGCCTGAGCACTGATCCTAGCTCTGGCACTGACTAGTGTGACCTCATGCATGTCATGTCACTTCTCTGTCACTCAGTTTCCTCCTTTGTCCGAAAAGGGCAGGTAGCTAATACCTTCCTCACAGCAGGGCAAGTGAGAATTCATGAATGTTTATGCATTGCTAAAGGTTAGCATTGGGCAGGACTTCATGTCCTGATAGGGTTTGAACCAGGACACCAGGGTTTAAACAGAACATCCTTGTGCTTGAGCAAAGTGCCATGGGATCTGTAGTAACCAGGACCTTGGTTGTACAACCCATCCAGCGCACACGCCCAGAGCCCTCTCCCATAACTGGGAATGGGCATCCCTGCGTGTTACCCTGCTCCTTGTACTAGAGAAGCAGTGGCTGTGTGTGATCCTGCTTCAGCTCTCTGTGGACTCGCTTAAATCCCTTCCTCCTTTTCTTTAAGGTTAGAGGTCGCATGAGCACCATATCCTGACCAGTTACGTGGTTGTGTGGTGTCCACCACAGCAAGGCCTACAGAAAAATGAACTCCACACACTTGATTTCCTTACATTTCCAGCAGCCCCAGGCTGCAGGGCCCTTGGTTAATTTCATACACATCTCCCTCTGTAAATGCAAAGCTTTGGCTCCTCAGTTCTAATCCGTCTTTTGAAGCCACAATGAAATCAAAGTGCACGTTGTGAGTGGTGCTGGCCATTGCTGTTGATGCAGGAGCTGCCCAGAATGTGGGAAAGCTGATGGGAGTTAGATGGAAGATTAGATCTGCTGTGCTGGCTGCACTGAGTCACTTGGGAAGAGCGTCAAGCACAAGGCGTTTTCCAGTCACGCTGGTGGCTTTGTGCACTCCAAGTCACAATGGTACGGCCTGGGGAGAGCAAACACCTGCAGGGGTTTAGGCTAAGGACTTGCTGCTCACCTAGTGGTTCCAGGATTCCTCTGCTTTTCCTGTCTCTTGAGGTCCCCCCATCAGTGACATATCTGAGCACTAATGGCTTTAGCCTCCTGGTGCCCCGGGAGATAGGGAAACACAGTCCAGGTGTCCCTGAACCTCTGACTGCCGGAAGCTGGGACTGGATGATAGAATGGATCTCCCAACAATCGCTCTGTTGTTTTCATTCCCTCTGAAGCATCTGGCATAGGCCACTGCTGGAAGACAGGATACCACTGGTCTGACCCAGAATGGCCATTCTTATGTTCTTATTATGTCCATTGTATGGATGGAGAATGGAGGCACCGGGGGCAGGATTCATCCCTGGACTAGCATCTGTGCCTGCCCTTTTCAGAGGCGTCTGGGGACCCTAGCCCTGGCTCTGGTAGCACTGAGGTCCCTGTAGCCCTTTGCAGGGCTGCTCCTGCTACCTCCTTCCAGGCCACCCACTCCCTTCTTCTGTTCTGCCCAAGCTCCCCCTGAACCCAGGGCTGCGGCGCTGTGGGGGCTATGTCTGAGCAAGGGTGGGATCTCAGGTCTGTCTTCCAGCCCTTGGCACCAGCCTCGATGCACAAAGAGGGTGAATCAGGCCTGCAGAGATTCACTGACTTGCATCCAGTCAAGCAGGAACCCTGTGGCAGAGCAGGGAACTGACCCACTCCACTGGCTTACAAGACCAGCCTGCCTTTCTCGCCTGTCTAAAACTGTTGTTTATCTCAATCAGCAGTGACTGGCCCTGGTACTGACACATGCTTCATTTGCACAAACACTCGCTCAGATTTCTAGCCCCTCTCACCCAGGCGGGCTCGCTGGGATTCTGCCTCAGCCCCCCACAAACAAACAAACCCCAGCCTCATGAAAGGTTTTCTCAAAATGCACCTCAGACAAACACAGCCTCTTGCGATTTGTCCTGGGAGCAGATTTATTCCTCACACAATAATGGGTCCATGTTGAACAAAACCAAAAGCTTGCAAGCAAAATGCCAGGCCGTAATAACCGAATCCCTGGACGGCTGGCTCACTAGGCCTGCCGCTCTGTGGTACTTGCCCTTGGAGACTGACATGCCCTTACCAGCTTACTCCTTTTTTCAGAACCAGGCTCGTTTTGACCAAAGGAATGTGAGTGAGCTACAAACCCGCTGGATTGGTGCTGAGAAGCCGGGTTCGTAGCTCACTGGGAAGCTAGGACCGATGGGCTTTTAGAAACAGGCAACATTGTGAATTCATCTGTTCTGTGTCCCATAGTTTTTCTGAGTGTGGTATCTCTTCCTGAACACAACCCACTGTCACCTCAGGTAGGGCCCCCTTAAACGCCAGCCAGGACTTCGTAGGGATGGAACGGGCGGCTGGTGGGAGAGTGGTAGCCAACACCGAACACACCAGTGCGAATTTTGGCCAGGGATTGTCAACCTCCTCCACTTCCCCAGGAACTGCCACAGAGCTTTTTAATGCACAGCCACTCATCACCTGTCCTGAGGTTCCTCGGGGTGATAAACACCCAGGGTGTCTTGAGAATTCAGCTCCTTTCTCGACAGTGAGGCTGAATTGGCCTTGGTGGGAGCTCACTCTGTGATTCTAGGGGAGCAGGTAGCCTATACCTGAGGCTTACACCCGTGACTTACCCCCTGTTGACGCTTCTGACATCTGGCAAGTTGCTTTTTCAAACTAAGTATTTTTTATTAGTTTCATAACTTGGGAGCAGACCATGCACGTGCCCGGTCAGAACAGACGCATCTTTGCCACCAGCCCTGTATTAATAACAGTAATTATTGCAGGGCTGCAGGATTTGACAGCAGTGCCTCTGCTGGACATACCTCATCTGGAACAAGCGTCCCTCCCAGCTCCCCAGCTGCATCTCTGCCTGCCTGCTGACTCGCTGCATTATACCTCACTTCAGCCCAATACCAGAGAGCCAGTGGAGCCCTGGTGCCATTGTCTGATTCTTTCTTAAGTGAGCAGGACCCAGTTTCTAAACACGGCTGCCTGGCCTGCCCCTGGAAGCACAAAGCCCCAGATGTGTGTGGCGAATGCCTGTGAAAGCACACGTGTGTGTGAGAGCTGAAGTGTCCCTAGTGTTTTAGCACAGACCAGACTTGGCATTAGTGATTCTAAAGAGGATTGTTTCTTGAGGTTGCTGGACACAGCCAGACCCTGTGGTTCTCTCTGGCTCCCAGCCTTTGCTGCCACGTGTCACCGCACAGGGTCTCCCCTGGCCTGGACTCCGCACTCGTGGACGGGATGGCTGAGTGCACTACGGAGGCAGTTGATGTGTATGGAATTTAAACACCCACCTTTGCAGAGGAGGCTGAGTCCCACACGACAAACCGCAGTGCTGCAACTACGTCGCTGCCTTGTAGATGCGGAGCACAGCGATGAAAGGGGGGTTTCCATTCGACCTAGCGGCATCTCTAGTGGGGGGTAGGTCGACCTACCTACATCACACGGAGCGGGACATTTGTCACAGCCCTGAGCAATGTACGTTGGCCGATCTATGTTTTAGGTGAAGACCAAGCCTAGGACTCTTAAAGGGGAACTGTGATGAGAGTTGAGGGAAACCCAGATTTGGGGGCTGACTCCACATTCCCCGGGCTGGCCAGCCAGCCAGCATTGGACTCAGGGTCCTGTCACCTTTTCACCGTTTTTCTCCCTGCCTCTGGCTGGTTTGCTGGCACCGTCCCAGGGCCGGACGCTTGCACAGGCTGTCAAGAGACTTTTGCAGTCAGGGAGGTCATGGACCGGTGCATTCTGGGATATTGTTAGTGAATCAGGAAGGGAGAGGAGAGCAGGAGCAGGGCAGGGAGACGTTTAGACCCCCAGTTCCCAACCAGCCTCCTCTGCCACTCGAGCTCTGGGCTCCCTCCGCAGCTCTGCCAATGCAGCATCTCCCAGCTATTCCAGCCCTGGGCGGCCAGGCCTTTCTTGAGTACAGGCTACCCATCCTAATGAAGGCAGTGATTGCTTTATGATGGTGATAACCATTCACCCGAGTACCCCAAACTCATTCCATTGATGCCCTACAGCCTAAGTACAACCTGCTACCTATGAATGGTCTAAGGCCCTCAGATACGACGGAGTAGAGGGCAGTATAAAAACCTGAATAGAATAGACACATGTGCCCTCTCATTGGGACGCTCTCCTGTCCCAGTTAGACACATTGTCTTTTTAAAGCCATCACAGCCTGGCCTGAGGCAGAATCTGAGAGCAGCCAGGACATACTGTGACATTCATCCAGGTGCATCATCAAACAACTGCCTGAGCATGCCCCGGCCAAGTCTGGGACTGACTCACCGGCAAGAGACTGGGCTGTGGTGCAGCTGGGCTTCGCATGCCCACAGCCACCACGTGCTCTGATCACCCAGCACATTAATTTCCTGAGTCATAATTACTCCTTGTATTATTTACAGCAAGGCATGTCGAACTTCCATCATCCCTACAGCAATGTTGGTTCGAGCTCATTTCATCCAGATAGACCTGCTCTGCCTGGTCAGGCTGAGAGACGTTTCTTGCCATCTCTCCTGGGAAAGCCAACCCCCAGGATAGGTGCCGCACAGCGAGCCGCTCACCCACCACTGCAGCCTGGGGGAGCCCAGGCAGACACGACCCCGTTAGCACTGAGGATGGTCTGGGGAGAAGCTCCTTGAGAAGCACACAGTGAGCTGAATCAGACTGCCTCTGCCTCAACGCTGCCATGGCAACTTGACCCTTCCTCCTCTGCACCCAGGCCAGCCCTGCCGAAGGGCACCGGTCTGGGCAGAGCGCCCCACCCTGTTCTAAACTCGTGAAGGCTCCCAGCATGCCTGGGACAAAGGCCAGTCACCAGAGCCTTGTATTATGGGGAGGCAGTGTGACCTAGTGGGTTGAACACTGGCTTGGTACTCAGGAAACCTGAGTTTTATTCCGCTCACTGCCACTGGCCTGCTAGGTGAGCTTGGGCAAGTCACGGCCTGGCTCTGTGCCTCAGTTTCCCCATCTGCAAAACAGGGATAGTGATTCTGACAACCTTTGTAAAGAGCTTTGAGATCTGCTGGGGCAAAGCACTATAGACGAGCGAGGGATTATTATTTTACAGGTGGGGAAGCGATCACAGAGATGCCTGAGATCGCATATGAAGTCTGTGGCGCACAGCTGGCAATAGAAACTGGTGTCTGGAGGCCGAGTCCTGTGCCTTAACCACAAGCCCAGGCTTTTAAACACCAGCTGAGTACTTCGTTAGCAAACACGATTGATCAGAGCAGCCTGCGAACAATGCCATGCCGAGAAAATCCATGGAGTTTACAAGGCATCCACCACATGATATGAATTAGCATTAAACCATCTCCCGACTATGTCCTGAAACACTTGGTGACACAGCGAGGGCTCTGCAGGGGTCCTTCCATCAGTTCTGATTAGAGACAAGAGCCAATTTCTGTTCTCAGCGACACTGCTGGGAAAGCAAAGCAGCTCCACTGCAATGCACAGAGTTCCTCCGGATTTCCGCCGCTGTCTCTGAGGGCAGAAGCTGGGCCAGAAACTTTACAAAATAAAAATCAACCCCAGAAGCACTGGCTTGAGTAGGTTTAACCTTTCAACTGCTGGTGTTTTCCAGACTGTTCCTATGTACTTCCAGTCCCAGGCATGCACAGCGCCGTCACATACACCTGCTTCTACCTTCTATATGTGATTGTGCACTGCTGTTTCCAAAGGGCACTGTGGATCCGTGAGGCTCCTGAAATGTGCCATGTCCATCAGCACCAAGCCATGCCCAGGAGTGTAGGAATGCCATGCTGAATCAGACTTGCGTCCCTCCCAACAGTGAGCAGCTGTGGGGTGATTTGCCCCGGGAGAGTTTCTTCCTGACCCTTAAGAGCTAGTGAATGAAGCAGGAGATCCCTCCCTAAAACCGGCTCGTTCCTAACGCCGGACATTCGTGTTCTGTCCAGTGTACCCCGCAATGAGCTGATATCATCGGCCATGGTCCTCCTTTACCAGGTGCCAACCCTGGGTCACAGGCCCCTCTCGTCAGATGTTCGGCTGCATGTGTGTTCTCCCAGCTCTGCGCAAACAGCTGGCACAGCAGATCTCGAGCGAACCGCCCAATGACCATAAGATCCGCTAAGATGCGAAGGCACCTGGCCAGGTTTATTGTCAGCAAAGCACGGTCCTAGCTACCCGGATCAATGTCTACAGTTTCAGTAGCACGTGGATGCCCGTGACAATGGACGCAGCTCAGTCAGTGGCGGGACTTTCCACTGTGCCCTCGGCTGGACAAAGACTCTCCGTCTGAGATCCATCTTTATACACCATACAAACAAGTGACGTATCACCCTTGACGTATCAGGGTGCCACCTTCTGACCTATTAGGGCACCACCCATTGCCTTGTACCTCTAGGTTTGATCAAAACATCTCTATTCATCATGCTGTCATCCTGACTTTCTCCTTAAGCTGGGTCAGCATGTTCCTGTTATCCCTGGGAATGTGTTTATCGGGGTGTTCCAATACCGCCCTTCTGGAATGTGCTTGTGCGAGTGGTTTGTGCCTAGCGCCTCTTAGGAATATGTGTTTTTACAGTATCAGCCCTATGCTTGCCAAATTCTATGAGCAGGGCCCGTCTCTTGCTTACAACTTAACTTTGCTTTGTATCGGCAAGGTTTTGACTCATTTAGCTCAGGCCTCAGGCCAAGGGCTTATGTCTCAGGCTCTCTTCCCACTACAGCCCCTACAGTAGATCCTGCCCTCAGTTCCCAGGCAGGATTCCCATGGGTGTAGATGAACACTACACTCACAGAGCTATTGCAGGCTATGGGCCGCAGCACCACAGGCCATCCTGCGAGCTGAAGAACTATCATGACCCTTAGTTCACAGAGGGGGAAACTGAGGCAAGAGAAGGGCTGTGACTTGCCCAATGAGTCAAGGATGTAGCCAGGTCTGAAACTCAGGAGTCTTGACTCCCCATCCCCTACTGTAACCACTGAACTATGCTCTCTCCCAGGTACAGCAGCACTAGAGAGCACTGGGAACAGATCTAGAGCTGTGCGTAAAATGATACATGCTGTAAATGTGCGACATACGTATACAGCCAAGAATAAACTAAAGCGCGCTGGGGCCTTCTCAGTTCAGTCTGGATGACTCCGGATTTGCGTTAACGATGTTCGGGTGGGTGGTGAGGACTGTAATGGAGAGGAAAGTTATGCTGTAATAAAATTGTTAGTTCCCATTTATAATCTGGTTAGCAGACAGTGCAGTGTAATCAGAATCTCCATAAATCTGAGCGCCTGGTGAAGGGAGCAGTTTAATTCTGCTTTTGGTCTCTGGGAAGGGCCTTTACTGAGACAGATTGCTCAGGGCAGAGTGCTGGAGGGTTCTTCTTTCACTGCACGCCAGCCGATGTCCTCGCCCGTCCTCGCTGCGCCCGGAGTGACAAAGCATCAAAGCAGGAGAGCAGGCGCGGGGTGTTTCAGGTGGCACCTTCAAAGCATGAGCTCAAAGCACAGAGCTGCTAGGACGCAGTGATCAGCACACAAACACCTTTTGCCTCTGGGTTGGTCTCTGAACTACCACTTAGTGACATCTGGCCTGGGTGCTCTTAGCTACTGGGCTAGTGCAGGCTGTTAGTCCAGCCCTACCTGGATCAATAGCGGGAACTGGACTTGTGACCTTTAGAGCTAAAGACAGAAACTCTTCTTGCTGGAGCTACAGGATAGCGCTGTTACCCGGAAGCAGCAACAGGCTCGTAAGCCACTTATATGTCCCAGCCATTAGAGGATCCACAAAGACCTGTACATCCCACGTGGCATTGTGCAAGGAAATCACAGACTGACAGAAAGGGGGGGGCTGGAAGGGACCTCGAGAACTCACGTAGTCCAGCCCCCTGCGCTGAGACAGGGCCAAGTAAACCCAGACCCTCCCTGACACGGGTTTGTCCAGCCTAGTCTTAAAAATCTCCCATGACGGGGATTCCACGACCTCCCTTGGCAGCCTGTTCCAGAGCTTCCCTCTCCTTACGGCTAAACGCTTTCCCTCCGACCTAACCTAAATCTCCCTGGCTGCAGATTAAAGCCCATTACCTCATGCGCTACCTGAACAATTGATCCCCATCCTCTTTATAGCAGCCCTTAACCTATTTGAAGACTTATCAGGTTCCCCTTCAGTCTTCTTTTCTCCACACTAAACATGCCCGTTTTTTTTAACCCTTCCTCACAGGTTGGATTTTCTAAATCGTATCAGTTTTGTTGCTGTCCTCTGGACTCTCTCCAGTTTGTCCACGTCTTTCCTAATGCACATCACCCCGGCTGGCAGCTGGGGAAAGGCCGGTCACAGAGGAGGCGGTGCTGCTGTCCAGAGGAGCTGAGGCAGTGGGTGTGGCTTTTGCCAGGGGTAGGCTGTTCTGCTGGGCCTCTGCAGCACCCCAAACCCCTGCACATCCAGTCCAATATCCCTCTTCGTGCTGTGCAGGTCAGGCCAGCAGTCCAAGCTCTCTGGCATCCTACAGTCAGACCCTGATGCTTCAAAGGGAGCTGACACCCCCTTGGCTCTATTCCCCAGGCCCCATAAATGCACCTTGCCTGTTCTACAGTGCTGCACCTGGAGGGCTGGTGGGGAATCTTTCCTGACTCCCCCAGGAGCTACGCTGATGCCCTGAAGCGTGAGGTTTGAGAAA
Organism: Chelonoidis abingdonii; assembly: GCF_003597395.2. Classification (NCBI taxonomy): domain Eukaryota; kingdom Metazoa; phylum Chordata; order Testudines; family Testudinidae; genus Chelonoidis; species Chelonoidis abingdonii. Next base: position 15,010,034 of record NC_133793.1, on the reverse strand, counting down.
TGCTGGAGGCAGCATGTGCATTCTGGAGCAGGTTCTGTTCCTAGAGGGAATGCTGTCCCCACTCATCCACTTACGAGCCTTCGGTGAGCTTGCTGAAGGTCAGATTTCACCTCCTTGCTGGCTCGCTAAGCGCAGTGTGGAATACCCCAGACAGAGCCAGCTGGACGGGGCGAGCGGGTCAGTACACGGCTATAGGGTCTTGCAAAACATACAGCCTGGAGAGAGGCTGGGGGCTTGTGGCCCTGCAATTTGAAGTGCTCTACCCTGATCACCTCAAAACCCTGCAGCAGCTGCTACAGTCTGGCTCTCTGACGTGCTTCCAACAGCACAGAGGGAAGTGCGGGGGAAGCGGGGGCTGGGTTGTGAAGCGCCTGTCTTTTTAGTGAGAACATCTCAGCTCCCTCCAGATGCAACACATAAAAATTACGAGCCTCACTTAATTCACTTTCCACCAAGCAGGTCTGGTAAATGGGGTCCCCATGGATTATTAAGGCAAAATGAATCTGGGGAGATCCTGCAGGCAAACAGAGGCTACCTTAATAGCCTGTGAAATTAAAGCTTCTTATGTAGTTAGCAATTAGCCGTACTTGGATTAAAAGCAGGAGTGTGGGAGCACTTCCACATGGAGCATTAGAGAAGTACAGAAGCTGCATTTGCCCTGTTGCCACTTTCTGTCTTTCTTTCTCCCGTTCCATCCACAGGCCGTTCCCTGTGGTGGCTCATGCCAGGGCACTCTCCTGACCTGATGGGAAATGAGCCACCGTGCCTACCCCAGGCAGTTCCTAGCGAGCCCACAGGCTGTCGAGCACAATCCCTGCTCTCTGGTGGTCCTGCCCCTCCCGGGTCTGCAGCACCTGCCCCGCTGCACATGTTCCTGAGCTCCAGCAGGCAGCGGAGTGTGAGCCAGGAGCACAGGGTCTCCTCGGGGTGCTGCACAAGCACTGAACCTGCTTCCCCACTGGGCATTCAGACTCTGCTACACACGGGCGCATGCCAGCTAAGCTGCGCCCCCACACCAATGGGCACAGAGCTCATGCGGGCCTGACGTTCAAAGAGCACCACACACTGAACTCATTGACATGTTCGACCCGTAAGGATCCCCTGCTCTACAAGCTGAGCCCCTGCCCGAGGGAGGACGGGGGAGCGCTGTGCTAGTGGAGGGGAGGGGTTGGTGCCACTGAGCAGGGGGCGAGATATTGCCTCCAACGCAGTGCGGTGCCCCCCATGCTGGGCACAGTCTGGCCTGGCTGCGCTAGCCTGAATGCGGCCTGTGCAGGGAACGCTAGCACGGAAGGCAGCGCTGCAAGCCCAGCACAGAGCCTGGTACGTATTCCCCTTGCTAGCCCGAGCTGCACACCTCACTGCTCTTGGGTATATCTACATGGCAATAATAGTCCCACAGAACAGCTGCGGCTGGCCTGGGTTGGCTGACTGGGGCTCACAGGGTTCGGGCTGCAGGGCCGTATAACTGCAATGTGGGTATTCAAGCTCAGGCTGGAGCCAGGCTCTGCAGGGGGGTTGGGTCTCAGAGCCCAGGCGGCAGCTTGAGCCTGAGCGTTTACACTGCAATGTTTAGCCCCACAGCTCGAGCCTTGTCAATTGACCTGGGCTCTGAGACTCGGGCCGCAGATCTTTAATTGCCTACCCAGTGTGACCCACACCAAGCAAGCTCAAATAGGCGAGGCCCCGCACAGCTTTTGCTGTACAGATGTACCCTGAGACATGGACACACACTGTGACTGAGAGACAGGCTGACATACACTGAGACTCACACACACACACGCAATGACACAGATACACCACACAGAGACACATACACACACACAATGACATAGATACACCACATACACACAGTGACAAAGATAACACACACAGTGATTCAGATACACCCCACAAACACACACACACACAATGACACAGATACACTACACAGAGACACACACACACACACGACACAGCTACACTACGCAGAGACATACACACACACAATGACATAGATACACCACACACACACAGTGACAAAGATAACACACACAGTGATTCAGATACACCCCCCCCACACACACACAGTGACACAGATACACCACACAGAGACACATACACACACACAAAATGACATAGATACACCACACACACACAGTGACAAAGATAACACACACAGTGATTCAGATACACCCCCCACACACACAGTGACACAGATACACCGCACAGAGACACACACAATGACACAGATACACTACACACACACACACAGTGACACAGATACACCACACACACACAGTGACAAAGATAACACACACAGTGATTCAGATACACCCCACACACACAGAGTGACACAGATACACCACACAGACACACACACACAGTGACAAAGATAGCACACAGAGTGATTCAGATATACCCCACAAATGTACACACACGCACAGAGTGACACAGAAATGCACACACAACAATACAAATATAACAGAGAGAGAGAGTGATTCAGATATACCCCACAAACACACACACTGATGCAGATACACCACACAGAGACACACACACAGTGACAAAGATAACACACAGAGTGATTCAGATACACACACACATACAGATACATCACACAGAAACGCACACACAGTAATACAGATATCACACACACACACACAGTGAGTCAGATACACCCCACAGAAACACACACACACAACCCTTTATACTGACATTCCTGATTGGTTAGTTCACGCGTTAATATGATATGAGAACGACTGGAGGAAAGAATTCAGTGGTGTGCATTTGGTGCACGTCTGTGTGTGCAGGACTGAGGGTGTGTGAGTGTGAGTCTGACAGTGTATCTGTGTGTCTGGTGTGTGCGCAGTGTCCTGTGTGAGGGGCATAGAGCTGATTTATATTAATGTGCATCTGGGTCTATGGCGCAGGGGGATTGTGTTTGTCTCTGTGTGTGTGATTACATGTAATGGGTGTGTTGTGTGTATTGGGTCAATGCTTCTGGGGGGAGGGTGCCTATATGTGTGTGTGTTGTGTGCCAGCATGACTCCCTGTGATGTGCATCTGCATGTGTGTTGTGTGTATGTAGCTAAGAGGAAGTTGTACATGTGTCTCTGGATGTCTGTGTGCATCTGTTTCTGTGTGACTCCCTGCGATGGCCTTTGGGTGTATTGTGGATATGTGGGATGAGGGTGCATGTGTGTCTCAGGGTGTGTGTGTGTGTGTCTTTGTCTCCATGTGTCATGTAGCAGAAGTCTTTGTCTCCAGCTCACACACACATACAGAGACACACACATCCATTGCCCTGTTGCTGCAGGCAGTATTGGGGTAGCTGCTGTGATTTATGGTGGAGTTGTGCTGTAAGAAGTCACAAAACAACATTTCGTGGTCAGACCCAGAGGCACTTACAGAGCGAGAGTGAGACAGTGAGCTGACCCTTCCATCCATTTATCAAAGTGCATGCAGTTCCTGTTTCCAGACGGGTGAAACAGTAATAAAAAACGGAGCAAAGAAAGTTGTTCAGCAGCCAGAGCATTTTAAATAAGGTGAAGAAAAAAAAAAGGCAAACCTGCTGGCTGTCTCAAGCTCCACTTTGATGAACTTCTCTCTCCACTAGGAAGCTGCTTCCCCAACGCTGCACATCACCTTTCGTAGGAGAATTGTTTCTACTTAGGCCTGGTCTACACTCCAGAGTTAGGGCGACATAAGTCGCCTTGTGTCGACCTATTCACACACGTGTCTATGTTCAGATTTGTCTCTGGCTGATGTAAATGCCCCATTTCAGCAGCACAGTAAAACCACCCCTGAATGGCATGGTCGACTACTGAGGTTGGCACAGTACGAGTGTAGACACTGCATGACTGTGTCAATCCTAACAGACCTCCAGCAGCTTCCCGCAATCATAGAATCAGAGGACTGGAAGGGACCTCGAGAGGTCATCTTGTCCAGTCTCCTGTGCTCAAGGCAGGACTAAGTATTATCTAGACCATCCCTGCAAAGTGATTGCTCTGGTCACAGTTTTAAACTCCTTCTGCCCAGGGGTCCCAGAGACAAGAAGCCACTCCCCCCACTTAAAACACCCCATGTATTTTTGAAATGCCTTTTTCCTGATTCCCATCTTAGCACACGCACTTAGCAGCTCTCTCTTGTTGTGTGCAACTGTCCAACCGAGCACGCTGGTTATACGGTCCAGACACACTGGAGCAGACAGGAAATGTTGGCTCTCCTGGGCCTGTGGGAAGAGGCTGAGCAGACCCAGCTATGAACCAGCCATAGAAACATGGACTTCTATGAGCAGATTGCTCGGGGGATGCAGGAGAAGGGGTATGACAGGGCCCAGCAGCAGTGCCACATGAAAGCGAAGGAGCTGTGGCAGGCCTACCCCAAAGTCGAGAAGGCCGACAATTGATCTGGTCCTGAGCCACAGACCTGGTGCTTTTACAATGAACCGCATGCCGTACTTGGCAGAGACCCCACCAGACCACTGCAGATACCGCGGAGGAGCCCAAGACAGAGACCCCTGCAGTGAACAGTGAGGAGCAAGGATGGGGAGATGTGGTGGGGATCTCCAGCCATGCTGCAAGCCAGGACCTGTTTGAGACTCTGCCACAGTCCAGCCAGTCTGAGCAGGCAAATGCAGACGAGCCTGCTGAAGGGGAGGGGGGTCTCAGGTAAATGTGTGAATGTATTTTCCTTTGCAATCTTTAAATGTAAAGATGGCAGCCACCCGGACCAGTATTTTACCCATATGAGAAGGGCTGGACATACAGCAAACAGAGAGAGAGTTAGCATCTGCTTTTCATTCCCTCTTGGGAAAGGCGGATATAGGAGGCAGGCAAAGCAGTTGGTTTATGTATGACCCTTTTATCCTCCTAAGAGATCTCGATGGAGCTCCCCTAGAGACACTTTGCAGTCCCCTCCCGAAGGTTTCTAGGGATGGCTGCCCTGTTTCTTCCTCTGCGGTAGGACACTTTCCCGCACCACTCTGAGATGAGTTTGGCTGGCTTCATTGCCATAAACAGGCTAGTGGGATATGGGCCCAAGTGGCTTTGGAACACCAGCAGCAGCTGTGGTCTCTGTGCCTTTGTGACCCTCAGGAATGAGACATCAGCTACAATCCCCACCATCTGTAGAAAACTGTGCCAGCGATCGGTGCCGTTGGCCTATGCTCATCCAATGAAATAGGGACCGAAATTTCATAGCTTCATGTAATAGAAAATCCTTTCCCTCTTCCCCCATCGTCCCGAGCAGGCTGTACTCATAGCTGGGGCTGGACTGTGGGGCTGTGCCAAGATCCTCTGAAGCTGAAGCATCAATAAGCTTTTCTTGTTCAAAGTGTTTATGGGAATAAGGGAAGGGAGTTTTGAAACTTATCTTTCCATTACCCTTGTGACTGTATATTCAGAGGTACATCTGTTGATTTTAATCAGCAGCGGCTGGTAGTGCCCGCTCCATGCCCTCAGAACGCTTGACTCTGAGAGAAGAAAGAAGAGGATTCATGACAACATGTTCTGTGAGATCCTGCAAGCCAGTGCTACATCTCACCATGAGGTTGGAGGGCCAATGTGACCAACAGCCTGGAAAAAAGCAGAAAGGACAGGAGAAAGGTCCAGGACTCCCAGCTGGAAAAGGAGAAGGAGATGCACCAGGACATAATGGGTCTTCTCAGGCAGCAAACCCAAGTGCTGCAGACCCTGGTTGACCTACAGATCCAAAAATCCTGGACTCCCCACGCTTTGCAGTCCTTGGAGAACTCCATGGTCACACACTGCTCCCTCCACTCCCCAACGATGGCATGGTAGGGCACAACCTTACTCCTACCACTCAGTGCTGGGAGACAGCAAGGAAAACCACAGCTTCACATACAGTGACCGGCAAGAACCACAGCTGTGTAGCCACAACAGCCTACATTTGTCACTCAGATGGACATAAATGTTTACTGCCTTTCTAGTTTTAAATGTTCACCCCATTAAGCTTGTTAAAAATTTGTATAACATTGCCTCTGGGTTTTTTGTGCACATTGATTTTCCACGCTGTTTTCCGCCACTCAATGATGTTCTATTTTTGGAGAATCAAATTATCTTTATTATTTCATAACAAATATTGCCAGATACATAGTGATTGTCAAAGCAAATGGCACTTATAAATCCACACCAAGCACCACAGAATTCATAGTTTTGGGAAAACACCCAGTCATATTTATAGCAAACCCTACACAATTCTTAGCAGTACCCAAAGCTCCCAGAGAAACTCCAGCAGAGAATGGTCCTGTAGCTGACCATTAACATACTGTTTCCTCACCTGAATAGCTCCATGTTGAGCTCTTCTAATGACCCTGGTGTCTAGCTGTTCAAAGTCAGAGACATCTGCTCCACCTCAACCTTGCTGGTAGTTTTTCCCCATTTGCCTCATAGATATTATTCAGGACACAACAGGCATGGGATGTTTTTCTCATGGAGATCCAAAAAAGTGAGTGAACACTGCCAGCGTCCCGTCAATCTACCAAGAGCACATTCAACTGCAATTCTGCATCTGCTAAGCCAGTAGTTGAATATTCCCTTGGTGCTGTCAAGGTGGCCAGTGTATGGATCCAGAATCACGACTGGCATATCAGTATCACCAGTGATAATCTGTTGGTCAGGAAAGAATGGCCCTTCTTCTAGCTTTCTGAACAGTCTTTTGTTCTTAAAGATGTGAGTGTCATGCACCTTTCCTCACCAGCCACACTGATGCGATGGGGCAGGGGGTTGGAGTGCAGGGGGGCTGAGGGCTCCATCTGAGGGTGCAGGATCTGGGATGGGGCAGGGAATGAAGTGTTTGGACTGCAGTAGGGGGCTATGGATGGGGGGGCTCAGGACTATAGCAGGGGGTTGGGGCTCGGGGTTGGGGTGCGGGCTTACCTCGAGCAGCTCCTGGTCAGTGGCACAGCGGGGCTAAGGCACACTTCCTGTCGTGTCCTGTCCACGCTGCACCCCGGAAGGAGCCAGTAGGTCCAGCTCCTAGGTGGAGGCACAGCAGGCAGTACAAATGATTAAGGAACATTGAATAGCTTCCTTCCAACATCTTTTGGATTTTGGGTGGGCCACCCAGATACAGCACACTGTGTCCGCAGGAGGACATCCTCCAGTTAGGGCAGATTTCAACCAGTTGCTCTAGCTCTGTATCGGCTGGTGAAGGAAATGATAAAAGAGATGTTGGAAGCTCATGTAATAAAAGAGTGTCATCGTCCATGGGCTGTGCCCATTGTGCTAGTTCAGACAAAAGAGGGGAAACTGTGCTTTTGTGAAAGCAGCAAAGAGTCCTGTGGCACCTTATAGACTAACAGACGTATTGGAGCATGAGCCTTTGTGGGTGAATACCCACTTAGTTAGATGCATGTGCTTTTGTGTAGATTACACTGTACTGAAAATTGAATCAGGTCACCCATAAGGACACCTATATCTAGAACGGAAGATTCCTTAGTGGCATGAAAGTCAACAAGTTTCTTCTTTACTATCAGTTTAGCAAGTGGATACTGGCCAATTCCAGTGGCACCAGAAGATCAAGAAAAAAACCACCTTTGTGACATCCATGGGACTTCATGAATTTACAAGAAGGACTCTGTCACGTTCCAGGGACTTTGCAGAGATGGGTGGAGCATTGTCAAGACTCTGAGAACTTTGATACCATTTTATTGTGTCTCCATGACATCACTGTGTATTCAAAATCCTTTGAGGGACGTTTGCAACACTTGGATGTGGTGTTTGATAGATTCACACAGGATGGATTAAAAGTAAAACCTTCAAAACATCATTTCCTAAAAGAAAATGTGAACGATTTGGGACACACAGTGTCTGTGGCAGAGGTTGCTCCTGATACAGAGGAACTGAGAATAACAGAGGAGTGGCCAATACCTGCCACGGTACAAGACATCTGGTAGTTCTTAACGATTTGTTGATGAATATTGTTGATTTATTAAGGACTTAGCTAAAGTTGCTCTACCATTACCTGGATTGTTAAGAAACATTGGAGATAAGAACATTTCTAAAGCTGCCCAGGTAAAATGGAGAGCAGAGTGCCAAGCAACATTTGGAGAATTGAAATCTCTCCATCCTTAGCCCCATGCTGGCATATCCAGTTTATAAACTACCATCTAGACTAGTGTATATAGATGCCAGCAACAAAGGATAGGAAGCCCCCCTTGCTCAGGAGCAAGATGGCAGGGAGTGAGCGACTGCTGACGCAATCTGGAGCTTAAAGGGATCTCAAAGAAATGATGAGAAATGCAGTTCACTCAGATTGGAATTCTCGGAATTAGCCTGGGCAGTAGTGGGAAAGTTTCCGCATTATTTTACAGCAAGCTCATTTGAAGTGTTTACAGATTACAACCCATTGACATATTTACAAACTGGCAAATTAGGGGCATTGGAACAACCGTGGGCTTCTTGTCTGGTCAATTATAACTTCACCATCAAATAGTGACTGCCCAGTATTAATGTGAATGCTGATGTATTGTCTAGGCTGCCACCAAAGGTGATTATAAATGAAGACTCAGATGAAAAGGAGGATTTGGAAATGCCTCTGTTTCTGAATGTTCCTATCAAGAGGTACGGGTTTATTGCTAATCCTGTGGTTGGGAATGAAGAGATAGGACTTGACGTACGGCAAGATCTACAGAAGGAGATTCAGTTATGGAGTCTGGTAACACAAGAATTAAGAAAGCATCTAAGAAAAGATCGAGTGCTGATGGTTGATTGCTGGGAAAAGTTACCAGCTAAGGTAGTGAAACTGCAGAGACTACAAAAATATCTCCAAGAGAATGGGAGATTGGTAGGGAAGATTATAGATTCTAACTCTAAGAAGGAGACGATACAGATTGTCTTGCCCAGACAGAGTGTAAGGACGGTATTAGAAGCTTATCACAATGCGTTTGGACATTTTGGAGATAAAGAGACAGAACCGAACTTGAGAAAGAGGTTCTATTGGATTAGGAGGAAGGAGGACATTGTACAGTGGTGTCAGAAATATGAAATATGTAACTTGAAAAACAAAGCTGGTAGTTTTGATAGAACCTCCTTGCATGCTACTGATAGCAATGGTGATGTTAGATCATTTAAAATCGGAATTATCTGTGTGCTTGTCATGATTGATCATCACACAACATTTGTGGTGGCAATTCCTGTGGAGGATTTGTCAGTGGAGACTACGGCTCAGGTCTTCTGGACACATTCTGTAAAGCTGTGTGGTACCCAGTGAACATGCTGACAGATCAGGGACCGGCTTTTGAGTCGCAGTTGTTTAAAGACCTTTGTATACTTTATTGCAGTCATAAGAAGAGATGTTATGTGCCAATGCAAGGCTTCGAATCCCTTTTCACCCACCCAGCTCCAAATTCCCTGGTTGTGACAGCAGCAAATGATTGAGTGAAACAGGGCGGATATAAATCTGTGCTAAGGAAAAAGAGTCCAAAAAGCTAGATCTGATGCGGAGAAAGGTCTGCTTGACTTCCTCCTTGCCGATGCGCATTGAAAACCAGCAGGGTCTGTTATCAAAATACGATTTTGTGAACTGGGACACTATGTACAAAGTTGTGGACAAGTTACCAGAATCCTCCAGGAAGGGGTTCAAGTCCTTCATTATGAAATGTTATTTAGTGCCCAAGATATCCGGCCTGGCTATGGTGGATTCTTCATCCAGGCTCGTGGCCTCGGCTGTAACGATGTGAAGAATGTCATGGTTACAAAACTCTGGTGTATTGCCTGACACCCAGCAAGCATAGAGGACTTGTTGTTTGATGGTCACCTCTTACTCTCAGAGAAAACTGATGAGCCATGACACTCTTTCAAAGGTTCCCGAGTCACTTATGCTCATCGAGAATTGATATCCAGGCTGCAAAGAAATGGCATTCTGGGAAACAACAGCAACAACAGCAGCAACGTCATCTTCAGCAATATTTCTGTCAGCCATCCTACACTGCGAGGCAGGCACACATCATGGAGGAGGAAGCCTTCTGAACCTACTTTTAGTCAAATGTGGCTAGGCAGTCTGTTGTCATTGTCATATCTATGCCCCAGCTATTTGTGGGCAGGTGGTCTCATTTGTCCAAGCAAATCCAGCCTATATTACTGTGGATTCAGGACCTTTTGGAGTAGGTGCTGCATTTGAAATCGTCAGGCCTCAGTCCAAGATCCCTGAAGTTTCACTTGGAGGCGCTCTTGGCTTTCCATCCTCCCATGCAAGGAATTCTCAAACCCTATAGTGGTGAGCATGTTTTAAAGGTATTAGCTGCCTTTTTCCACCAGCTGTATGTAGTGTTGATGTAGCGGTGTTGGTCCCGGGATATTAGAAAGACAAGGTGGGTGAAGAAATATCTTTTGTTGGACTAACTTCTGTTGGAGAGAGAGAGAAGCTTTTGAGTTTACACAGAGTGACCTGAAGAAGAACTGTGCGTAAATTTGAAAGCTCGTCTCTCTCCCCAACAGAAGTCGGTCCAATAAAAGACAAGACCTCACTCTTTTTCCACTGATGAAAGAAACGGTCCCATTGCGGGACCTTAACACGGTCCTGGCAGTGCTGATGGGTCCATTGTCCCAGCTGATAGCAACTTGTTCACGGGCGTGCCTCTCTCAGGAGATGGCCTTCCTTGTGGCTATAACGTCCACAGGAAGAGTTAGTGAGTTGCAGGCCTTAAGGGCAGATCCTCCACACATTCAATTCTTCAAGAACAAGGTGGTTTTAAGATCACACCCGAAATTTTAGTCCAAAATCATATCTTAGTTTCACAGTAGTCAGGTTATTTACTTACCTCTATTTTTTTTCCCAAATCACATTCAAGTGCAGAGGAGAAGTGTCTACATAGCTTAGATGTCAGGCAGAGCTTGGCATTTTATTTAGAAAGGACTAAGCTGTTTCATTCATCACCTCACCTTTTTATCTCCTGTGCCAGTGGTTCTCAACCAGAGGTATGTGGACCCCTGGGGGTATGCAGAGGCCTTCCAGGGAGTCCATCAACTCAGCTAGAGAGTTGCCTGGTTTTACAACAGTCTACATAAAAAGTCAGTACAAACTAAAACTTCCTTCAGACCATGGCTTTATACTGCTCTATGTACGATACACTGCAAGGTAAGTATAATATTTATATTGAAATTGATTTATTTTATAATTATCTGGTAAAAATGAGAAAGTCCGCAATTTTTCAGCAACAGTGTGCTGTGATGTTTTGTAGTTTTATGTCTGATTTTGTTAGCAAGTAGCTTTTAGGAGAGATGATACTCGAGGGTAGGCTAGACAAATCAGGCCACTAAAAGGTGTGTAGTCATCTGTAAAAGTTGAGAGCCACTGTCCTACTCTGCAGATGAAGGGACAACCAGTCTCCACACAGAGTATTTCCAGTGGGTAACTGCTGCATTACCTCGGCTCATGAAGTAGCTCAAATGCTGCCCACCTCTGCAGTCATTGCAAGTTCATTCAGTGAGCGCTAAGGTGACATTGGCTGCATTTATTAGCGATATCTGCAGGGCCTCTCTGCGTACTTTTGCTAGACATGATCCTGTCGACACGGCCTCGAGATCGGATGCAAACTCTGGAAGGCAGTTATGCACTCACTCCACAGATCGACTCCGAGCCCACCCCTGCTGGAACTGCCGATGAGTCCCCCGAGTGGAACACCCATCTGTGACCACTCGAAGGAGAAAAGGCAGTTATGGGTCTGTATCGTAATGGGAGTTCTTCGAGATGTGAGTGCAGACATGTTCCCTGACCCACCTTGCGCCCCTCTGCGTTAAGAGTCTCCAGCTGGGGATTTCGGTGTGAAGGAACGGAGGGAGGTCAGGCAGCACCCTGCTTATGCAGCCCTGGGATGGACTGCGGGGTGGGGAGTGAGTACTGCTAGGCAAGTCTCCAGCTTTGGTGCCCCGGGCATGGGGTATGGCTGCACCCACAGCTCAAAGAATGGTTACAATACAGTGAAGTAACCATCTTTCACCATCAGGTGGGGGAAACAGGGTTGGAAAGTGACTTCTCTGAGCTCCCAGAAAGGCTCCGTTTCCTGGTTCTGAGTCGGGAGCTTTTTGGTCTTGTCTACATTGCAGAAGGTTTGGTGTCTAGTAATACCAACACGGGGCTAGGCTGGCAAACCCTCCCCATGGGGATGCGGCTTATACAGTCACCAGAGTGTGGTTGCCCCAGAGCTCATACCACACAAAAGAAGCTCCACCAGCACAAGGCCAGTTGCTGACACAACAGCATCTGTATGGGGTTTTTTGGCGGCATGGGCGCAGCTCTGGCCAGTGTGATTTTGTCACACTCCTCACTGACAGAGCTACGCCAGCCCAGCTGTTCAGTGTAGACGAGCAGGCCCCAATCTGCTGCGGGGAGCTGCCTCTCCCCTGCAAAGCTTTGGCTCTCGAGCTGCACTGGCTGGTTAACAGAGGGGTCGACTCAGCAGTAGGCAGCCACCAGGAAGGGAGGGAGATTGTAGCCTCCCCTGTGCTGTGATCAGGGGATGGGGAACCCTGTTTGTCCCAGTGGCTGCAAGGATGAGCAGCATGGAGAGGCAGTGGCCAGTCACAAACTCCAGCTCTCCCCACCCCCTACCGTGCACCCGAGGAAAAGGGCTGGAAATGGATTGTGGATGAAAACTGAGAGTCTCTTATATTGCGAGGGCATCAGCGCCCCGGGGACGGAGGACGCCTTGTGGTGAGAGTAGTGAGCTGGGTTCAGTGACCATCTCTGTCAAGGTCTCCTGTGTGACCTATTGGTCCCTGAATCTCTCCGCCTCAATTCCCCCTTTGTAGAGTGTGGATGATCCTCGTCCCTCCCCTCTGGCCTTTGCCTGCTGGTTCTGTTCAGTCCGGGAGTGTTCTGGGGCAGGGACTGTCTCTTATGCTGTGTCTGTGCAGCACCCAAAACCATGGGGCCCCAACACCTGTCAGGGCCTTCAGGTATAAATAACTGAGGTGGGGCATCTCACGGCGAGTGAGGATGAGGAGGGCAAAGCCACATGCCCACTGAGCCCTTAAGCTGCTCTGATTAGGAACACTGTCTCCTTCTGTCTGGCAAGCACAGAGCCCACCTTGGGCCCTACGTAGATAACGAATCGCTTTGTCTCGAGCACTAGGTGGGTCAGCGCCAATCCCAGACCCCTTCCTAACTCTGTGCCTTTGGTTTGTTCCCTTAGATCTGGGTAACTCTCTTACGCCCTGGAATCCGCCCCCCTCCTGGATCTTTGTGGGAATGCGAGGTGGCTGGATGCCCCGAACAATTGCGAACTGTCCCGAAAGCAACAACTAAACACGCCAAAGGCGAGGACGGCACAGAGCCAACACCTGGCTTCATCTTGGTTTCCTTTTATTTTCCTTCTGGGCAGTTGCACAGTTTTCAAGGACATGCTGCAACACCAGAGAAAAACACACTCACACACATGCACACACACACACGTGCACACACACACACACACATACACACACACACACTCTTCTGCTCAGACTGAGGGACCAACAGAGGTGCAATGGCTCCACCTGCTGCCTAATGTTCAAACCTCACCAGTAGCTGTAACTCCAATGAGAGCAAGGACCACGGTGGAAAACCTGTATTTTCATGGAGGATGGGGAGAAGATTCCGTCTAAGGAACAGCTTTATTCAGCAACTCCTGCCGTCCATCCTAAAGTTATGTCAGCTGTTCTGTTCTGAACCCCTGGTGCCATGGCTTGGGAATGCAGATGGTGGATTGAGTAGCTAGCAATGCATCAGGTATCTGTGTTTAAGGCAGGGTGAAACTGACCAGAGGAGGGTAGGTAGAATCTCAATTGACTATTTTCTTCTTTAATTTTATCCACATCTTTATCTGAATTAGTGTGTCCCTTTTCAGCGTAGATAAGTGCCAATCCGAAAGGACATTTCATGAGGCGTGGGGGCAAAATATTCTGCACTTAATGAATTCAGCAGTAGTGGGAGGAATATATTCTGTCAGCTGTCTGGCAGTGAGAGCTGGCTGCTTCTTGCCTCTGGTAAACGGCCACAGTGCCCCACTGACCCCTGAGGCACAGCCAGAAGCTGCAGTGTTGCCAACTCTTCTGGATTTATCACAAGGCTCACAACATCTGGTTAGTTTCTTAAAGCTCCAGCTTCTGGAATCAAGAGACTGCAGGAAAATCTCAGATTTCATACCTAAAAAGGGAAGTGTCTAGCTCTGCTGATTTCAGAGAAAAGCCTGAAAACTAGGGCTGCCAAGTGATTAAAAAAATTAATCGCAATTAACTGCACAATTAATCGCGCTGTTTACAATAAGAGAATACTATTTATTTAAATATTTTGGATGTTTTCTATATTTTCAAATATATTGATTTTAGTTACAACACAGAATAGAAAGTGAACAGTGCTCACTTTGTATTTATTTTGGATTGCTAATATTTGCACTATAAAAAACAAAAGAAATAGTATTTTTCAATTCATCTAATACAAGTACTGTAGTGCAATCTCTTTATTATGAAAGTTGAACTTACAAATATAGAATTCTGTACAAAAAAACCTGCATTCAAAAATAAAACAATGTAAAACTTCAGAGCCTACAAGTCCACTCAGTCCTACTTCTTGTTCAGCTAATCACTAAGACAAATAAGCTTGTTTACATTAGCAGGAGATAATGTTGCCTGCTTCTTGTTTACAATGTCACCTGAAAGTGAGAACAAGCATTCGCATGGCAAGATATTTATGTGCCAGATGCAGTAAAGATTCATATATACCTTCATGCTTCGACCACCATTTCAGAGGACATATGTCCATGCTGATGATGGGTTCTGCTCAATAACGATCCAGAGCAGTGTGGACTGACACATGTTCATTTTCATCATCTGAGTCAGATGCCACCAGCAGAAGGTTGATTTTCTTTTTTGGTGGTTCGGGTTCTGTAGTTTCTGCATCAGAGTGTTGCTCTTTTTAGACTTCTGAAAGCATGCTCCACACCTTGTCCCTCTCAGATTTTGGAAGGTACTTCAGATTTTTAAACCTTGGGTCAAGTGCTGTAGCTATCTTTAGTAATCTGACATTGGTTCCTTCTTTGCGTTTTGTCAGATCTGCTGTGAAAGTGTTCTTAAAATGAACAATATGTGCTGGGTCATCATCCGACACTGCTATAACACGAAGCATATGGCGGAATGTGGATAAAACAGAGCAGGAGACATATAATTCTCCCTCTGAGGAGTTCAGTCACAAATTTTAATTAATGCATTATTTTTTAACGAGCATCATCTGCATGGAAGCATGTCCTCTGGAATGGTGGCCGAAGTATGAATGGGCATATGAATGTTTAGCATATCTGACATGTAAATACCTTGCAATGCCATGTAGAAAAGTGCCATGCAAATACCTATTCTCACTGTCAGCCGACATAGTAAATAAGAAGTGGGCAGCATTATCTCCCATAAATGTAAACAAACTTGTTTGTCTTAGTGATTGGCTGTACAAGAAGTAGGACTGAGTGGACTTGTAGGCTCTAAAGATTTACATTGTTTTGCTTTTGAGTGCAGTTATGTAACAAAAAAAATCTACATTTGTAAGTTACACTTTCACGATAGAGATTGCACTATAGTACTGAAAAATACTCTTTCTTTAATTTATAATTTTTACAGTGCAAATATTTGTAATAAAAAATGATAATATAAAGCATGCACTGTACACTTTGTATTCTGTGTTGCAATTAAAATCAATATATTTGAAAACGTAAAAAAACATCCACACATATTTAATAAATTTCAATTGGTATTGAATTGTTTAACAGCGTGATTAAAACTGCGATTAATTTTTTTGAGTTAATCGCATGAGTTAACTGCGATTAATCAACAATCCTACTGAAAACATGAGAGGAGTTTATCCCAAAGGCTCTGAAACCAGGTGACAAAGAAACACAGCCACAAGTGTATTATTGAGCATTTTTAAATCTCGTAATTTCTAAGCCAGTCTCATGATTTTGGGGGCCTGCCTGTTGCTTTGTAAATACTTGAGTTTGGTAATACTGACTCTGCTTCCTCTCCAGCAATGTAGAGCTGATTTAAATACGATAATGAATGTTATTGTATAAGTGCCTGAATCTAAAGGGACCCAGCTCAGTCTCTCCATACAAGGACAACTTTGTTTTCCAAAGACCGAGGAAATGCCAAACAAAGCGACCCCCCACCCCCAGTCCTGCCTATGATATTACATTACGTATCAGAAAGTTAAGGCAACCGAGGCCAATGTTGTGACACTGCTGGGCGTTTCCCATGATAAGGGTGTGTGAGAGAGACTTTTGGTGCTTAAGAACGGTGCTGGATGGGCAATCATGAAGTCACCCTATATATCCTGGGTCAGCATGGCCGGTGTTTCTTTTCCTCTGCTGATAAGTGTGGGTGCCCTCTAGTGGCTGTCCCCAACCTGGCCCTCTGCTGAGATCGCAAACAAGTGGCCCTGTCTACACATGGCGTTGCTCCTCATGAAGTGTTCCTGATTCACTCCATATTTGGACACTCTTATTCCAGAATAAGCGTGCCTTGAAGAGGTAAGCCGGAATCAAGGCACACTCACTGTTGCACAAGGGAGGAAAGAGTCTGAAGAGTCTTCTGATGCCTTTTGTAACCCTTGCTACAGCCTCATCTCCAAGGCTGCATCTGCACCAGCAAACCTGGGAACTGGAATTCCTCCTGGCAGTAGCAGCAGTGGAGACAGGATGCTTGATCTGGAATAAGAGCGTCTACACACGGACCTAATCAGGAATAACTTCATGTGTAGTCAAGCCCTTAGTGCCAGCTGTAGTGGTGATGTCGCTGGTGTGGACACTTGTCCACACAGAGCTGCCACTAGGGCCGTGCACTGCGGTCCCAGTGAGGGTGAGATAAGGATGGGTGTATGAGTTTGTGCCCCATGGTGGGCTGCAGATGCAGCTTTGCTATTGCTGAGACAGAGTCTGATCTCTAAGGGCCAGATCCTTAAAGGTGTGGAGACAGTTGACTCCCTTGGAGGAGCTGAGCCTGAGTTTCCAGGCCTTTAATTGATTGTCCAGCTCCTAACTCCTGCACCATGTACAAAAAGAACTAATGAACTGGGCTCTTCCTGGCAGAGGTGCCGAGCACCCAGTCCCCCAGTGACTTCAGGGGGTGCTGCTGCCACTTTGAGTCTTGCAGGCATTTGCTACTTAGGGCTTCAGGAGTTTAGCCAGCGACCATCAAATCCACTGTCAACATGGACCAGGCCAACCCTCTTCCTTGGCTCATGCCTGCGCTATCAAGAAGCACATTACTGTCTTCCTGGACTCCTAGGTCCCAAGAACCCCAAACTCAGAGAAAGTTCAGAACGCTATGGGGACGTTCTAGCCCATCTCTGGTGGAACGGGCAAGCACAGGGGTTTCGGAGGCTGAGGAAGCAGGAGAATTGGAAAGCATGGCGCAGGGCAAGCCTAGAAGCCACACTCCCCATTGGACGGAGACAGGAGACCTGGGTTGCTTTCCCGGTTGGACTGCTTCCTCTCTCGCTGCCTGAGTATCTCTGTCTGTACAAGGGGGGTGGTAATGTTCACCCGCCTTAGTAAGGGGCTTTGGAAAGCACCAGAGCAATGATGCTGGGAAATGAAATGCTGGTGAAGTGCTTGGAACCGCCGGGCTCATATCAGGGGAGAGTTAAGTAGCTTCATAAAGCCAGAGGCCATGAGGCCCTAGCACCCAGCCCAGCCTATTTAGTGCAGAATTTCTGCTGCAGCATAAGCAGGGGCTGGTCCCCAGCCCCGGGGGCTTCTGAAGAGATCAGAGCTGATTTAACAGGACATTTCCAGGAGGGTTTCTGAGGCTGCTCTCTCCAGAAGACGTCCTCCTCCCTGTCTTCGTCTCGCTGTTGCCTGAGGGAGGAAAGAGTGTGAAGAGTTTCCTGGTGCCCCTTGAACCATGGCCAGGTTCTCATCACTACGGCTGTGCTTGCTCTAGCAAACTGGGGAGCTGGAATTCCACCCCAAATTCCAGGCATTTTTACTACAGGCTCAAATGTCCCTTTCTAGAATTCTCCATTGCTGGCCATCGTTCTATCAAGATGGGAGGTTTCTCGACACGATCTGCTCCAGGAGGTCAGACCAGATGATCACAATGACCCCTTCCGGCCTCGGAATCTATGAAACAGGCTCTTTCCATGGGCCCTAACCTACTGCATCAATCCACACCAACACGCCTCCTCCCGCCCCACGACCCCCTGCCCCATGCCCTGTCCAGCTCCTCTGCCTCCCTGCTTTCCAGGCGAAGAGCCTTTTGCTCTCAATGCCATGTGCCAGCACCAAGTCTGCCTTGTCAGCCTTTAGGCCCTCCAGCCACAACCTTGAGCTCCCATGGCTCCTTTGCACGCTGCCGCCACACACAGCTGGTGCTGTCGGGGCGGGTTTTGTTTTAATATCCTCTTTCTCTGGAACTGAGACCCTTTGGCACTATGTTCCCCCGAGAGTGTGTTTCTGCTACGGCAGCAAACCATCCAACCCAAGGGTTTAGAAAGGAAAAGCCGATGGAACTGTAAGTCCTCGGGCCCACATGGAGGTGCTGTTGTAACAATATGGGATGCTCTGAACATTACAAATGTTTGAGCAGATCATGCACCACCTGCTTAAAGGACCCCGTCTAGCAGTTGAGGCCTGAAATTCGACCTTTAATCCAGTTGGGAAATAGCTCTGCATTCAAAATTGCCACAGGGATTGGGGTGCGGGGTTGCAATTGTTCACCAAGCCACTGGGGAGTTACAACAAAAAACAATCATTGTTTATGCAGGACCTATGATATTTACTCTGCTGCTGCAGTGCAGCCAGCAATGTGCAAGGCAGCTAACAAAGGCAAAGGCTGATCCTGCTACTGAGCGTAGTGCTTGCCACAGGCTATGTTGAGGCCTTCCCACAAGCACTGGGGAGGGACTGGTGTGTAGTTACACTCGCCCAGGGCAGGGGCTGAATTGTGACTCAGATAGTCAATGTTTGCTCCCTGTTGACTCCAGGAGGAAGTAATCTGTGCCAGTCCTTTAGCTGGCACAGCAGACTTCCCCCTCCATGACCGCTGTGCATTGGCCAGGGCCTTGCAAAGGGCAGGGTCAGCTCTGTCCACTCCCACCCTCGCCAGTCCAATTTCTGCTCACTTGCATGGAAAGGGCCCTACTCCCACTGCTGTCTCTGCATCAGTGATGCAGGTAGCCCAGGCAGGGGTGTAAGGAGGTAGCTTGCAAGATACTCCCCACCGTGTGAGTAGCCCATGTGGTAGTCAGAGTGCTGCTCAGCAATCAGTGCTGGTCAGCAGGATTGGGCCCCACATCAGCAGCGCAGGCCAATGCACATTTTAACGAAGTAGCTGGTGCAGTTTCCACATTAATTTCAGAGCCTGTGAAAACCCTGAAAGAAAATCAGGGCTTCCTACCTGGCAAGGGACCTCTTACTGCCACTTGGCCTGGAGCCCCCTGCTGGGTCAGGTCCCCAGTTGGGAGCCCCGTTTCTCAGTGACAGCGAACAAGGAAGAAACTCTTTGGAAACGAACCATTAACAACAGTACTAGGCTGCTCTGAATGTTGCTCTAAAGAGGCGCTGGTGAAGAGCAACCTACAGCTCAGCCATTCGTCTGCCAGGCTCCCCGAGGGGAAGCTGCTGTGTGGAAAATACCTGCAGGCGTTTGCATCCTGGGACCCAGGAGCCTTCCACAGGCCCGGATCTGCACAGGGTGTGGATAAGCAGAGACATTAGCCATTCGTGAGCTGCCTGGGAACAAAGAGACCAAAGGAAGGAGGGACACGTGGACCTTTGTCTGTCATTATCCCTCCGGAAATGGCCCCCGCAACCCCCTCACACTCCCATCTCCTTCCTTTTGATCCCTTTCCATTGAGGAGGAATCTGTTCGGAAAAACCCAGCTTGTTTGAAACATTTCCCATTTCGAAATCAAAGGATTGTCACTCCTAGAAAGCCCCAGCAGGCATGGAACTGTGACAGCTCTTCCAAACGGTTTACCGGCCAGGGGCCTCTGCCTGCCGCTAAGCCGCACGGGCTCTCACCCACCATGGGGCTTGGGCAGCAAGGAAAGGGGTCTGGAGCTATGCAGGTGGGATAGAATGTATGGAGCTTCAGGGGAGGTGGCCAGCGGCTCCCAGCACAGAGGGGTTGCTCAGCGCGCTAGTCACACAGGCCTGAATCCTATCCAGGCCAGAGGCTGGGAGACACCAATGTCTGCCTGGATCTGCTCCTTGCTCCGGAGCAAAACTGGCTCCTATTAAAAACTGCAGCTGACCCAAATTGCCTGGGAAACCACTCTGGGTCCTGCCACAGCTCATCTCTTGGCCCTCCCCCAAGGCAAGCTGAGTGAGCTGTCCCTCTGAGCCGCCTTGTCCCAGGCGCTCAGCAACGGCATGACGTGGTTCCTCTAGTGTTACGTCCATCCCTTCCAGTGGGCGCTGATCACTGTCAGGGTTATTGCGCTGCAGAGGATGGGGGGCGCCTGAAGCTAGATGGGAAGGGAGGGCCTACTTCCGAACACCCCTCGACCTTGGAGGATCTGGGCCAGGGCGCTTAGTGCAGGGGGCGTGGGGAATGGGCGTGGCAGTGCCAGGGCATGGCAGGAACAGTAGGCCTGGCTGGGACAATATCTTGCTGGAGAAAAAGAGGCCTTGGCTGTAACAACCACTGAGGCTGCTGGACACAGCCAGACCCTGCGGTTCACTCTGGCTCCCAGCCTGTGCTGCCACGTGTCACCGCACAGGGTCTGTCTAAGTCCCAGCCTGTGTCACAAGCCACAAGGCCCCTCCTTGGGCCTTCACCGCTTCCCGCTCCCCCTTTCCCAGCAAGGCAGGGAACTGGCTGCTTCTACCCAGTGAAGTTTAAAACCTTTCAGGCAACAATTTTGAGTCAAAACAGCTGTTTTCTAAAGAAAAAAAAAGAAAAGAAGTAGTGACTGGCTCTGTGGGCGAGATCCCACCTCCCCGCTGACCCTGGGGAAGTCAGCCAAGCCAGCGATGCTCAGAACGCGGCGGGAAGCCGCTGGATGAGTCTCCCTCCGAGCCAGCAGGGACAGCAATGGCCACATCTCAGCCCCACTGCCCTTTCTGTGATGCTATTAATTTCAACCTGCTCCCCACTCTTTCCTGAGTTACCTGTCAAGAGCACTTAGGCCAAGCTCCTCAGAAGTGTTTAAGTGCCTAACTCCCATTAGTTTTAATGGGAGACAGGCACCTAAATACCTTTGATGGTCTGGCACGTATGTTCCATTGAGGGAAGCATCCCTAATCAGGGCAGATTGTGCTTAAGTACACACTTCACTTCCCGCGTCTCCCATCGAAGCACATCATGAGAGTTAAACACGGGCTGAGTTGTGGGCTTAGGTGCATGCTTCCCCTCACGCCCCATAAATGTCAATGAGGAAACTAACATGCTTCGAGTTCAGCTTTAGCTTAAAGGTTTGCTTAGCTGCTGCTACCAATCTGGCCCTGAGCCAGGGAGTGCGCCCCTTCGATTCTCCCCCAGATGAACGCTCCTTTGAGGACTGGCTGGACCACCCAGTGCAGAAGGGGATGCAAGCTGGTTATCTCACATGGTGGAGTTGCTGACCAGAGATAAAGACAGCACCAAGATGTAACACAAAAAGCCCTGTAGACTTGAGTAAACTGCACGGACAAGATCTGTGGTTCTATTTCCTGCTTAAGAAATAAACTAAAGCCTGGATGAAATATAATTCCAGGTTTCAGTGTAGACTTGTAAAAGAAAAGCACGCACCCTCCTACTGGATTGTCACCCTTGTGGGTATTTATTCAAGAAAGAACAAAACCTGTTATTTCAAATTTGGTAGAAAGAAATTCCACTTCCTAACCCCCCCTTCCTGCCCTCGCCCCTCTTTTTAAACTTGAAGGATATAGGCACTGGTGCTTTGAGATCTTTTTTGAGTTGGTTTGTTTTTATAAGACCATATTTGTAATGTGAAATGGGGATTTGTTTTCTATTCTGTAATTATAAAAGTCAGAGAAGTTTCATCCAATGGCTGTTTTGGTTTTGTGTATTTTTATTTTTTGTGCAGTTGAATTGATTAAAAAGTGGTGGTTTTTTGCCTTTTTTTTATCTTTAAGAAAATGCTGCATTCTCGCGCTGCTGAGTCTGAGATCTGGTCAACACTTTAAAATTAGATTGGTTCAGCTACGTTGCTGAGGGCTGTGAAAAATATTAAACTGTGGGTGGCACAGTTAGGTCAACCTAACCCACGATGTAGACACAGCGAGGCTAAAGGAAGAATTTGTCAATCGACTTAGCTACCGCCGCTCAGAAAGGCGGATTAACTACAACAATGGGTAAGCCCTGACTGCAGTTCCATAGCTGTAGTATAGACATGGGCTTTTAACCAAGGACTCATCCATCTTTTTGTCCCATGTAACTGAGTGCTTCTTTGTAAAGTGACCACAAAGAGGCTGGTAATCACGGCCTGGAATGCCGAGCTGCCCTAGCAAATCTATAGCCTTTCCTCCTCAAGTGCCAGCAAAGGTAATTTGAATCATTCCCCCTCGCGAAACAAACAGCAGCTTCACCAGAAATCAGTGCTGGCAACTCCCAGAACTGCATTCACAACACATTTGAGAAATGACAACTTAAGGAGCTCTCAGGACATGGCCCGATCTGCAAATCACGTGCACACGTGCTTAGCTTTATGCACATTGAATAGCCCCATGAAAATCAGTGTTAACCTAGCCCCATGAAGTCACAGGCTTGAAGGCTTTGCTGGATCAGGGCTTGGCAATGCAAGTGTCTATCTGACTCAGCATTAAAGCTGGGAGATATTTTTCAACTGAAACTTTTTTTCTGGTGAAAAATGAAGATTCAACAATGCCAAAGCATTTTGTGAATTGTTCATTGCAGGGGAAAAAATTGAAACATTTCATTTTAACATTGTCATAACAAAAAGTTTGGGTATTTTGGCTCAAAATGACTTTTTGTTTTGAAATGTCCTTAAATGTCATTCTTTTAAAAATTCAAAAATATTTTACAATGCTTAAAATTTAAACATTTTTTTAAACTTTTTGATTGGCCAAAATTTAAAAAAAAAAAAAATTTCAGTCTAATCTGAAACAATTTTCCCCCAAACTTTTCAGAGTTGTCAGTGATCCAAAAAATCATTTATTCGCCCAGCTCTAACCAGGGTGTTGGATGGCTACAGCTGAAAGCATCATGAACAAACACAAATTCCTGCAGAGTTTACACTACTTGCAGGGAGTTTGATTTGGCCTTTTCTCTATCTTTTCTCCAAAATGTAGTGACTCATTAATAATAGTAATAAGAAATAAGCGCATGCATAGCAGAGGATGCAAACAAAGTCTGAATGAGCTCCCTCCTGACATCTAGTGGTGAGCTGTGGGAAAGGACTTCAGAAGTTGATCTTATTTGCATGGACACACCCACCCGCCCATCATTGGGCAAGCAATCCAATGATGAGATTGCTTGCCCAAATGATCCCTTGTGGGTGGTGCTGGATCCCCAGTCTCCTTGTTATTGGGACAGGAGTATTAAAGAGTTGCTATCCCTGTTGTGTTAATCAAGGGCAGCAGAACTGTACCTGGCATACCCTGATGGAGGGACTCACTGTCAACTGAACGGCACTTGCTAGGCAGGGGACATGGGTTCCAAAGCCCAATGAGTAGAGAAGAACGGAATTGATTTCTGAGGGAGGGAGGGAGAGAGAGGAAAGTGTGGCAAGCGGCAAGCGGCAAGCGGCCAGCTGGGTGGATGGGTGGCTGGCGGGCGGAACGAGCGAAGAGGGCCAAGCCGAACAAGTGGGTAGGATCACAGCGGCAAAGCAGGCAATACGGCGTGTAGCTGTCAGATGGATAATGGGCGGCGGGCAGCATAGTGGGGGTACGCGACGAGTAGTGAATAGAGAAGCCGGGCGGCAGATAGATACGATCAGGCAAGGAAGAGGCAGATAGGGAACATCAGCGTGAAGGCGTAAAAAAAGAGGTGGAGCAGCAGGGCAGAGAGCTGATGATGAGACAGGAGAGCAAAAAGAGATGCTTAGAAGAGGAAGACAGAAGATGCACCGAAGCAGCCTGCCAGGGATGGAGAGGTGAGAGTGTGGCAGAAGCAGAGCCCAGGCCAGAGCGGGCGGGCGGGTAGGTGGCGGGCGGGCAGGCAGAGAGGCATGGGAGGTGGCCAGCAGGGCAGCTGATGAAGAGATGTTGTGGCAAGCAGCCTGCAGGGTGGCTGGTGGAGAGGGCCAGAGCAGAGCCCCACAGAGAGGTGCAGAAATTGGCTGGCAGAGTGGCAAGTGAGTGCCTGAGCAGTGCAGTGTGTAAGGTGCCTCCTTACCCCTGCTTCCACCCAGGATGGGAAGTGAACTCTGCAGATGAACCTCTGGACTCTGGGGCTGCACTGACCGAGGACAGCAACTGTGAGTGGGGTGCAGAGAAGGGACGGCGTGTTAAAGGGACTTTTGGGTGGCTGATCTTAAGAACCTGAGGGGGAAAGGACACTGCCCAGCTTACTTGGGGGTGGGTCTTTTGCTCAGAGTTTATGTTTATGAACCTAGTTGTGTTTTCTCAAATGAATGCTGAGTTACTCCCCTGCTTTTATTAAAAGGTTTTGCTACACTCAGACACTGTGCTAGCAAGAGGGGAAGTATTGCCTCTTAGAGGCGCCCATACGGTGCTGCGTAATTGTCCCAGGTCACTGAATGGAGGCTCGAGTCAGTTTTGCACTGTATTGTTGTAAAGGAGCCCCTAGATATTGAACCTGGCCCTTGTTGCTGTCAACTCTGACTGGCAGAAGGGTTACATAAATGTCAATGGAAATTAGGAACCTAAATAGCTTTGAGGTTCTGGGACTAGGATGCTATTGTATTAAGTGCTGTATAAACACTGTTTTGGAAGTGGGGGGCGGGGAACTAAGGAAATTCCTGGACAAAAAACTTACTTACAAGAGCTAAGATTGCAAAGCCATATCCACATCCACTCAGTGTGCAGCGGTGTCAGAAAAGCAAACGGAATGTTGAAAATCATTAAGAAAGGGATAGATAATAAGACAGAGAATGTCATGTTTCCTCTGTATAAATCCATGGTACACCCACACCTTGAATACTGTGTGCAGATGTGGTCGCCCCATCTCAAAAAATATATATTTGAATTGGAAAAGGTTCAGAAAAGGGCAACAAAAATTACTAGGGGTATGGAACGGTTGCCGTCTGAGGAGAGATTAAAAAGACTGGGACTTTTCAGCTTGGAAAAGAGACAGCTAAGGGGAGATATGATTGAGGTCTATAAAATCGTGACTGGTTTGGAGAGAGTGAATAAGGAAGTGTTATTTACTTCTTCTCATAACACAAGAATTAGGGGTCACCAAATGAGATTAATAGGCAGCAGGTTTAAAACAAACAAAAGGAAGTATTTTTCCATACAGTGCACAGTCAACCTGTGGAACTCCTTGCCTGAGGAGGTTGTGAAGGCTAGAACTATAACAGGGTTTAAAAGAGATCATATTGGTCCCTTCTGACCTATGAGTCTGAGTCTATGAGTCTATGAGCCCTTGATTCACACAACAAGAACTAGATACATTCATGGAGGTTAAGTCCATTAATGGCTATTAGCCAGGCTGGGTAAGGAATGGTGTCCCTAGCCTCTGTTTGTCAGAGAGTGAAGATGGATGGCAGGAGAGAAATCACTTGATCATTGCCTGTTAAGTTCACTCCCTCTGGGGCACCTGGCATTGACCACTGTCAGCAGACAGGATGCTGGGCTGGATGGACCTTGGTCTGACCCAGTATGGCGGTTCTTATGTTCTTATGGATAGATCCGTCAATGGCTATTAGCCAGGATGTGCAGGGATGGTGTCCCTAGCCTCTGTTTCCCAAAAGCTGGGAATGAGCAACAGAGGATGGATCACTTGATGATTCACTGTTCTGTTCATTCCCTCTGTGGCACCTGGCATTGGCCACTGTTGGAAGGCAGGATACTGCACTAGATGGACCTTTGGTCTGACCCAGTGTGGCTGTTCTTATGTTCTTAGGACTAAATCCTTGTTAGAACATCTTCATTATATAAAGAAAATCCAAATGCTTGACAACTATTACATTCTAAGTTCTGGGTTACATTTAAATGATTAAGTCCCAGGTTAAGTATTCATTTTTAATTAAGATATTATTCAAAGTAAAAAAAACAAAACCCAGAATGAATGTTCCACAAGCAAAATGAAAAGGGATTTTCAGAAGTATCTGGTCTGTTTTGGCAATTTTAACTCTTCACAAGGTGTTGTGTGCAGGAGTTTTATTTTGACAGTGTCCTCTCTAACAAATTAGCTTAGCCACACTGGGGAATATTATTTGAAATCTCTTGTAGTTCCAAACTTCAGGGGAAGCTTCATTCATCGAATTAAAGCAGGGTATGAAATTAATCACAATGATGACGTGTCTTCTTGTGTGTTCGTACAGTGCCTAACACAAAGTGACCCAGATCCTGATCAGGAGGTCTTGGCTTTATTGTAATAACAGCCCTGCCATGCAAAGCAGAGCTGAAACTAGCACCCGAAGTGCTGTAGCCTAGGTGCACTCTATGTTAGCATGCTCTCATAACCTGAGCACTATAGGGCTCTGTAAATCCATGGATGGAAGACCACACAGACACGCTATGTGCAGCTCACACCTCAGTGTGGGGTTACTTTTTCTCCTCTGAGTCAGTAATGAACCAATGTCCCTGACAGATCAAGAAGAGGTGCAGCTCTTCCAGATGAGATACAAAATAAAGGTCCCGCTTACTTTGAGTTGTTGCAGAACTGTCCTGGCAAATTCCAGCCCCAGGAATGATATTCTGCCTCCCTGCATTCCCACTGCAGTTGCTTTGGAATATGATATTCGTCACTTCCTGTCCTACCGCAGTGGGTCCTGGGTGTGTTCAAAACCTTTCAGTGGGACTCTGAGGTTTAATTAATTATTGTTTGCAAAGGAAGTCAGTTGTAAGGCCAGACTGTAGAGGCATGCTGAGTGCTGCTACCGAAAAACCAGCTGCCAGCAGTCACTCAGCAGTAGCTCACAAATTGCCTGCAATACACTCAAAACCGATTGAGAGGAGAGAGGATGTTTCGCAGGCTCGCTCTTTGTTCATTTGTCACTTACCTCCAGAGTTCCCGGTTCCATTTCCAGAGGCCAAGTAAGGCACCAGACCGCACTGTGGGGACACATCAAAGGAGACACGCACAATTAATACGTATGGAAATTTACAAGGATGTATTTCATAATGACATGGTTTTATATTTACATGAAGTCCTACTGGTCACATCAGAGGATTGAGGACCGGACCCCTGGATTCTATTCCTGCTGTGTGCCCCTTGCTATAGTCATGTCACACACACAGAGAAGTTGGATAAAAACACACACATTCCTTTTGGAATGTTGCAATGTAACTTGACTTTATTTTTTAGAATTCAGAACAATAGCACACGAACCCAAAACAGAGAGACAAAGCAGGCTGCTCCCTAAAACAGACAGGCGCAACTTAGGCTGATTGCCACTAAGCCCCAGATCGCACGCTTCCCTACAGAGACCCCAAGCCTGGAAGCAGAAAAGACCCCTTAAATTTAAAGTGACAGTTTGCAATTTTAACAGTTTTCAATACACCACAATACCGGGCAAATTATTTCAAACTTGATCATTCTTCTTTCATTTACACAATCAGGAGCAATGCCACCAGTCAACAGATTTAGTATAAAATGGGTGTGAGACCAGAATCAAGCTCAATCCGTGCCTCAGTTTCCCCATCTTTAAAATGGGGTTATTAGTGCCTACTTCCCTGGATTGTTGTAATAAATACTCATAAAGTGATCTGAGATCCTTAATTGAAACATGATATTTAAAGGGAAAATATTCTTAATTATACTATGGCTCTCACAGCAGAGGAAGAGATAATTATGGTTCCATTATAAACCTTGTTCCCATCCCCAACACATTTAGAAGAAAAATAAATCTTTTTTTGCCTGAATATTTGTATCTTTATTGTTGATGTAGCTATTATTATTTTTTAAAATAGAAGTTTTGAAGCGAATGATGGGCACTGATACAGCTGGTTAACATTTTTTTATTTAAACGTTTTTTTTTTTTAACCAAAAATGTGTCTTCATTTGTTTTGGCTGAGATTTTCCAATTTTTTTTCCAATCCCTCCCCCACAATATTTTTAGGGAGGTTGTTATTATTTCCCTCCCTTTTCTTTTCCTGTTCCAGTTGAAAGAACACTGTTTAAAAGGGAAAGCAATGGAAAAAATAAAAAGCAGGGCTGTCAATTAATCGCAGTTAAGTTGTGATTAATTTAAAAAAATTAATTGCAATTAAAAAAATTAAAGGCTTTGAGAGTACCTCTAGGAGAGCTTTATGGAGATGTCCCTGGAGGATTTCCGCTCTATCTGCAGACACGTTAACAAACTTTTCCAGTAGCTGTACTGGCCGTGAATGCCAGGGCAAATTAATCATTAAACACCCTTGCTTTTAAACCATGTGTAATATTTACAAAGGTACACTCACCAGAGGTCCCTTCTCCGCCTTCAGTGTCCGGGAGCACGCCTTGGGTGGGTTCGGGAGTTACTGGCTCCAGGTCCAGGGTGAAAAACATAGCTTGGCTGTTGAGAAAACTGGTTTCTCTGCTTCCTTGCTGTGAGCTATCTTCAATCTCTTCATCGTCATCTTCCTCATCCCCAAAACCCGCTTCTGTGTTGCGTGATCCTCCATTGATGGAGTCAAAGCACAGGGTTGGGGTAGTGGTGGCTTCACCCCCTAGCATGGCATGCAGCTCAGCGTAGAAGCAGCACGTTCGGGGCTCTGATCCGGAGCGGCCATTTGCCTCTCTGTTTTTTTGGTAGGCTTGCCTTAGCTCCTTAATTTTCACGCTGCACTGCTGTGCATCCCTGTTACAGCCTCTGTCCTTCATGCCCTTTGAGACTTTTCCTAATGTTTTGGTATTTCGTTTACTGCACGGAGTTCAGCTAGCACAGATTCATCTCCCCATATGGCGAGCAGATCCTGTACCTCCCGTTCGGTCCATGCTGGAGCTCTTTTGCGATCCTGGGACTCCATCACGGTCACCTCTTCTGATGAGACCTGCACTCACCTGCACCTTGCCACGCTGGCCAAACAAAAAATGAGATTCAAAAGTTCACGGGCCTTTTCCTGTTTATCTGGCCAGTGAGTTGAGAGCGCTGTCCAGAGCAGTCACAATGGAGCACTCTGGGATAGCTCCGGAGGCCAATACCATCGAATTGCGTCCACACTATCCCTAATTCGACCCGGCAAGGCCGATTTCAGTGCTAATCCCCTCGTCGGAGGTACAGTAAAGAAATCAATTTAAAGAGCCCTTTAAGTCGAAAAAAAGGGCTTCGTCGTGTGGATGGGTCCAGGCTTAAATTGAGGTAACGCTGCTAAATTCAACCTAAAATCGTAGTGTAGACCAGGCCTTCGTGGTTGTGGTGTGTAATATAGAGGTAAGCAAGAGATCCCAGGAAGACACAAATCTGATATCAGGGGTGACCGTCTGGTGGCTTTGAACTTGCCCAGACTCTTCAATTTGTGTGTTTACATTTTGTAACTATAAATGCCCCAGGAAGGCAGCACAGTCCGATGGGAAGAGCATCAAGCTGGGACTCTAGAGATCTGAACTATCTTTCTAGCTCTGCCACTGACTTACTTGTCAAGTCACTGCCTCGCTCTGTGCCTCAGTTTCCCCAGCTATACAAGGCAGATAGAGATCCCAGCCCTCCTTTGTAAAGTGCTTTGGGAAGATAACACTGAATTATTTCAGAGTTGCTTCTGAAAGTGTCAGATAATCTAGCAGCTGCAGAATTATTATCCGTTAACTCCATGCATAACCAGCTCAAAGCCTGCTCTCCCCTAATCTGGGCCATCAGTTAGAAGGGAGGCTCTTTCTCCCCTAATTAGCAGAAGTAATTGATGGCTCAGTTGTCAAAAACATGCGTACCAGGCATGATGGAGTCGTGAATTATATAGTCAGTGCTACTAACAGCGTGATTCTAACCCATGTTAACCTCCAGCCATCTTTCCCCCCCGGGTGTGATGTGCCTGGATGTAATGAGGTGCCTCAGGGCTGAGAATTTTG
Organism: Chelonoidis abingdonii; assembly: GCF_003597395.2. Classification (NCBI taxonomy): domain Eukaryota; kingdom Metazoa; phylum Chordata; order Testudines; family Testudinidae; genus Chelonoidis; species Chelonoidis abingdonii. The sequence goes on along the minus strand of NC_133793.1, from coordinate 14,979,987 downwards.
CACTGATTGTGCTCTGGGCAGAATCTGCCTCCTGCTGATATTTCAGCAGTGCTGTTTGTTAGGAACAGAGGAACTACCTGACTAGATCAGATCCACTCACCATCCAAACAGTGTCCTATCTCTGACAGAGGCCAGCACCAGCTGCTTCACAGGAAAGGTAAGAACTCTGCAATAAACAGGTGTAGAATAATCTGCCCCCTACACACACACAAACACACACACTCTGGTTTCATCCTGGTCTCTAACAGAGAGAGAGCTTCTTAAACCTTGAAACACGAGATTTAATCTCTCTTCCAACACTTCTGTTATTAATTAATACTCTAGATATTCTTGGCATCCATATCAATATCCAGTCCCTTTTGGAATCTTGCTAAATTCCTGGCCTGAACATTTTCCTGTGGTGGTGAGTTCCACAGTCTAATCATGCATTGTGTGTAAAATATATTTCCTTTCATTGGTTCCAGATTTAGGGGATTAAGGAGGTCCAGGATATCAGCTAGTTTGAGGGTCCCCAGTGTTTCTGGATAGCTATCAGGGAAAATTCAGTTGCCAAGTCACTCTAGGATTCCCTTCCCTAATTCCCCACTTATCTCTATTGCCTTGTGGAGGTTGCATCTCAGGCCAGGGGTTGACTGTGAGTAGGGTGACCGGATGTCCTGATAAAATTGGGACCGTCCCGATATTTAAGTGTTTGTCCTGCGTCCCGACCGATCTTTTGTCAGGACGCACTTTGTCCCAATATTTGCTTCTCCCGCTGCACTCGGCTTTTTTTTTTTTAACTCTCTCCTGCTCAGCCGGCACGAGCCAGCCTCCCCCACCGGATCCAGAAGGGGTTACTACTGGCCACTCGGCCGGAAGTGACACCGTGGCCAGTGGGGAGCCGCTGGTTCCCTCACGCCCCTCGTAGGACTTTGCCAAGAGCCTTGTGTGCCATGGGGGGGCCTTGGGGCGGAGCCATAGCAGAGCCCCGCAGTAATGTCACTGGCTCCTCAGGGTGTGAGGCCACGGCAGAGCCCTGGGGCGGTGAATCGTAGGGAGCTCTGGGGGGCGGACCCCAGAGAAGCCCTGTGGGAACCATGTGTCCACTTCGCAGCAGGGACAGCTCCGGATGGGCTGCCTGAGGGCCAGGCACTGGGCTGAGCCAGCAAAGGCAGAACGGAGAGAGGCCTCGGGCCAAGCTGCTAGGACAGGTGCAGGGGAGGCCGAAGGAAACTGAGTGTTCAGCCAGTGCCTGTGGCCCTGAAGAACCCCCAGCTGTGCAGCCCGGGGGCGGGGGGGTGCTACTCCTTGGGTGGGACGTTTGGCAGGGGAGGCAGCAGGCTCCACTTGAAGGTACTTAGAAGAGACGTTTGAGATTTTTTTCTCTCCTGCTCCGCCAGCAGCACTCGGCATTTTTTTTTTTTGCAGACCCCCCTGACCCCCCGTCACGATATTTTCTTCCTCTCATCTGGTCACCCTAACTGTGAGGTACAAGATGTGGAGCTTTTCTATCATGTCTGCACTGAGTGGGGACCCACCCAGCCCTGACCATACTCCCAAAGTCCTGCCCAGCATGCACTGGGCTCAGCACAAAGCCGAGGAAGGAGTCACTGGAGGCAGCCCCTCCCTTGGTTGTTCCACAGCTCTGGTGGTGAATCCAGAAGGGCTGCCCCAAAATCTTACACCCGGGGTCCCAAACTGCCCTCTTCATCAGGCAGCCATCTGCCCTTTCCCTCCAGGTTCTGCCAGCCCCTCGTCTCTGAGCTGCCTGCTTTGGCTACTGCCTCTCCCATCCCAAAGGGAGGCCCAAAGAGGAGGATGATCTGGAGAGGGGTTTGGGGAAGTGTCACAGGGTAGCTGGTCTCTGGGGACAGTCAGACCTGTGCCCTGCACTGCAGCAGGGCAGCCCAACCCAACTAATGAAAGGGATTGGGCTACCCAGGCCCGTGAAGGGCTGCTAGAAGGCAGCTGAGGAGCAAGGACTGGAACAAGCTGAGACCTGGGGAGGAGAAGCCACACCGGAGTGGAGTCCCTGGAGCAAGCGGGACCAGGGGCTCAGGGAAGCAGCCCCAGGGCTGCTGCTCCAAGGGAGGAGCAGAGCTGTCTTAGGTTAGGGAGCAGCCAGCAGCTGGAGAGCCAGAGACCCCTGGAAGGGGATCCCTGCAGCCTGGGGCCAGGTATTGACTGAAGACAGGTCTGTTTGTTTGTTAACCTTTGTTATACAAGAAATATGGCTATCAATTGGTCTGACTATTAGCGGTAAATATGCCCAATGGCTTGTGATGGGATGTTAGATGGGGTGGGATCTGAGTTACTACAGAGAATTCTTTCCTGGGTGTCTGGCTGGTGAGTCTTGCCCACATGCTAAGGGTTTAGCTGATCGCCATATTTGGGTCAGGAAGGCCCTGGGGGGGTTTTGCCTTCCTCGGCAGCATGGAGCACGGGTCACTTGCTGGAAGATTCTCTGCACCTTGAAGTCTTTAAACCATGATTTGAGGACTTCAATGGCTCAGACACAGGTCAGGGGTTTGTTACAGGAGTGAATGGGTGAGATTCTGTGGCCTGCGTTGTGCAGGAGGTCAAACTAGCTGATCATAATGGTCCCTTCTGACCTGAAAGTCTATGATTCTATGAACCTTCCCTGGGTGGGACTGGGCATGGCAGTGTGTGCTCGGAAGCAGGGTGCAGCGGCCCCCGCCACCCCTCGGTGACAGAGAAGTTGCAGGCCCTCAAGCTACAGGATCCAACCCCACAGCAGGGAGGGGAGGCAGGTGAAGGGGGTGGGGCTGTGACCTCACCAGGTTCCTCACTCTCACCTCCTCGCTGTCTGGGCACCCCATCCCCAAATCTTATGCTCCCCGACTCACTGCCCAGGAGACCTGGTCCCCCACCGCCTGTGGCCATTGGGCTGAGCAGCCAAGGTGCTTCCATGGGAGGGATGTAATGTTAATGGGAATCCCATAGCGATGGGGTGGGAAGCGCTGCATGAAGGGAACCCACCTGCTTTGACAGCATCTTCCCATCCTGGTGCGGAAGGGGGAACGCCCATTCACACGCGCTGACCCCTGTGCAGACAGAACTAACTGGACCGTGTGTTGCTCTGCCATAGGGAGCAAAACGCTCTGGGAGAGGTTCTAATTAGCCACGAAGGAAAGTGCCAGGAGCCTCTGTTTTAGGGGATGCTCCTTCAGCCATCTACTTACTACAGCTCAGTCTGTGTTTGAGCCAGATTCTGGTCTTAGCCCTCAGGAGGGGCCTGCTGGGAGAAGGTGGCTGTGTTGCAGTGAACCCCCGTCGCTGCCTAGAAAAGGGGGAGAACCAGCTTGAGTCACGCTTTGCAGCTGAGGAGTGATTAATTAATGGCCTCCAGGCCCGAGCTAGCTAAGGACCACAGGGGAGATCTACCAGGCGCTGCAAGCACAGGTTCAGACTCAGGTTTGAGCCCAACCCTCCTCCTCTTCCATCCATACAGAAATCAGCCTGACCCAGGTCAGGACCATCTCTGGACTCAGGCCCACGGACCCTGCTTGGGGGGTGGGTCAGATCCCAGGTCCCGCTGAGATTCAAGGCCAAGCCCTGTCACTTTGCAGCATGGACACAGCCCAAGCCGCAGCCCCGAGTCAGAAGGTCTGTGCAGAGCACTGTGGACACATTAGCGTGGCTCTGAGACGCAGGTTCAGCAATTGTAACCCCGGGTTTACAACGCAGTTCGGAGGGCCTGGGCTCAAGAGCGGGAGCCGGGCTTGGAAACCTCAAATGCATAAGCCCAGGTCCCAGGCACCCCCTCGGGCACTTTGGCCATGTGAGGGAGCTCAGCAGAGGGAGCAGACTCAGGAGAGAGGAAGTAAGAGAATTGTCTCTCCCTGGCAAGGGTCTGGAGAAGGAACCCACAGGCCCCAGGGGGGGGAAGCCCTGAGCTAGGGCCTAGCAGGAGCCCTAGGGGAAGCTACCAGAGTCTGTGGGGCAAGGAGGCGGTGGAGGAAACCTGCTAAGACAGGCAGTAAGAGGGGGGAGCTCTACAGCCGCAGGTTAGGCCCCTGCAGGGGATGCCCTGAAGTAGGGCCAGCTAAGAGCACTTCAGCGGAACCCAAGGGGGGCAGAAGATTGGATTTTTGTTACTCCAGGAGGGGGAGGGATTATATGAGACTTGGCTGGAGGCTGAGCCCCGGAAGACCCGGGGAGGGACAGGTGGCCAGCAGGAGGTGCCAGGGATGAGGACCCCTTGCAGCACCGCACCCTGACCCAGAGGGGCGCCGTGGTTGGTGAGTACACTACCCTACGCTAGCTTTACATCACTCTCGCACCTTCAGGAATCCACACTGAACCCGATGTCAAGTGTGGCCCTCTGAATAAGACAGACCCGCCCCAGGGCTGCTCTCACAAGGCCCACGGACCGTCTGTTTGTTTTGTTTGCACAGTGACAGTGAGGCCCTGCATTTCTCTAGTGCCTGGACTCTTGGCACTAGAGAAATACAAGGCGTAAATAATAATAATAGCCACATGCAAAGCCCTCAAGCCACTTGCCCTCCCTTAGCAATGTCCCCCTTCCCCCCCATCACAACCCCTCCCACTCTGCCCAGGTGTGCTCGAGGGGACAGCGAGGTACTGCCTATCACTTCTGTACTGGGGACATTGCCAGGGAGGGGAGCATTTCACCCCCAGCAGTGTAAAGAGGCTGGAGCTGGGACCCCACCCAGCCTTCTCTCATTGGTGCCTCAATCGCTGTGGTGTGTGAGTCTGACACGTCTCAAAGGGATCATTTAATTCCACCTTAGGAACTTAGCAACATCAGCCGCAGTGCAGTTAAACGACCACCTCAGCTCTTTTCCCCAGGATTTCCTCCCCACCCCTATTTCTGAAAACAAACTCGAGTGGGGTTCTGAGAAGGAGCGCCCTGTCCCGCCCCGCCTTTCTGCTCAGCGTTGGAGTTAGACAAACGGATGTCCGCTTGCCAGGCTGACGCAGTGCTTCATCACCATTATTTCAGCGCTGTTTCGGATTCCGGCACCCCAGGCTTTAAATTAAACATCAAATGCAATTTATCAGGAATCGAGCATGCGGCGTTGGGCTGGGCTGGGAGGGAAGGGACACAACAACCCCCACAGCTCAGCTACTGTGGAACAAAGCTGCAATCAGGACTTGGGGAAGATTAATCAATCCGCTCTCTAAGACGTGTAGCATTAAGAACTCCGCCTGCATGGCAAGTGAGGCTGTGGATTGCATCCCGCACCCTGCCTGAGTGGTTCAGAAGAGAAGAATATGAACAGGTGGCTGCCTGTCCCACCCCAACAGGCCACTGGGTTCAAAAGAATGGTCTGGTGGCTCTGAGAACGACACGCTGTCTTCCATTCTAGACTGACAGGGTTCTGCTGTGAAATATGCATCTGCTTCAGCGTTCTGAAGTGTTGAGACGGGGGCCTCTCCGCTGCAGCTAACCATGGGCCAGATCCCACATGGGGTGTGAGGAAGGGGAAGGAACGGTGCAGCACAACCTCTGTCTGGGAGGGGCTGGGGATGCGGAGAGCCCTGGGAAAGGAGCTAGCTCTGCATGGACACCCAGCAGCACAAGGAATTCAAGGCTAGGGAAGCATCAGGGAAAAGCTGGAAGGGACTGAATAGCAAAGCAGGTGATGGACCAGCAGGGAATCTCCTGGGGAAAGGCACCCGCATAGGCCAAGTCTGACTAGTGCTAAGTGATAATTCTGCTTCAGGGCTGCTCCTTGGAGCACCCCCTCACCCAGTCTCCCCCACATCCTGCCCCAATGCTCCTCCTCCACACAGCACTCCTGATTGTCTCCTGGCTCTGAATCCTCGAATCCCCTGAGAGCCGCTCCGCATTCTTTGCCCTAAAAGATTTTTAAGAAACACACATCACTTGTCACCATGGTGGTTGCCTGTATTGACATTTCCCTGCCCTGACCCCTGCAAGTTTCGCGGGGTTGTTCTTGACCAAATCACTACTGATGTTTCTGATTTACTGAAAACCACATTTTCTCACCAAACCCCTGGCTTTTGATAAATGGAAAACATACAAAAAATGATTTTGATCAAAATGCCAGTGAGGAAATATCATGGAAAATTTTGCAAAATCATGAACATTTCAAAGCCTGTGAAATGGAAAGAACTTTGAAATGCTGCTCATTTTTGTGACCGATTCTGATCCTGGCTCTGGAGCTACTAGTAGACACAGCTGGTAAGGCAATGGGACAAGGGGGCTTGCTCCATGGAAAATATGGCATTTTCACTGAAAAACAAACCCCCAAATGCTTTGGGTTTCAGCAACCAAAACCAAAGGATTCTTTTTTCTTTTTTTTTCATTTTTCTGACAAAAGAATAGACTTTTCCATTGTGAACATTTCCATTGAGCTGAAAACCCAATTTTCCCATCAAAAAATGGTTTATGCAAATTCCCCTCCTGGCTCCTCGGCCGAGAGTTGGCTCGTGCGTGGGAACCTCTGGGCAGGGCTTAGAGAGATTCCCCAGCAGAGAAGAATTGCTCCCCACCGTCCCACTGCTGGGACGTGACCCTTCTCCCACCGCATGGGCCAAGTGTGAACGGGCCTACGGGAAAGGCCCTGAGATCCTGGGCATGGCACACGTCCCTGGACCCAGAATGGAAATCAGTTGAGCTTTATTTTCAAAACCCTGTCAGTGCATCCCCCCATCATGGGGGAGCTTTGGTTCATATAATTAACTCTGATTTTAACCTCTTCCTTGTCCCACTGGGCACAGGGTAGGTGTGTCCCTCGCATCATGCAGGCAGGCCAGGGCGTCTAACTGCGGGCATGATTCCAGCAGCTGGCATGCACAAAGAGGTCACATCCTTCCCCAACATGCCCCGTGGCAGAGCCACTCACCCACTCTCTGTGAATGAGATGGGGTTGCAAAGCAACTGGGAATTTGATTTCAGAGCCACGTCGCTCCCCCTTTGTGACCTGAGCGCCCCTGGGGATGTTCCAGTTGGGGGCAGAAATTGAGGCTGGAGTCTGGGGTTTTCTTCGGTGCTGTCATGTCTATTTACAAGGGATACACAAAGCCCCTGCTCCTGCAGGAGGAACCAAACCCAAAAGGAGCAGTTTCTTGCTCCATACCCCTTTAGCCAGCACCCCTGACATAAGTGTCTCTTACTGACAGGAGGCTGCTTGGTCTCTTTCCAATTTTTCCACATCCTTCTTGTAGTGTGGGGCCCAAAACTAGACACAGTACTTCACATGAGGCCTCACNGCGGCTCTAGGTATTTTGCCGCCCCGAGCACAGCAGGCAGGCTGCCTTCGGCGGCTTGCCTGTGGGAGGTCCCCGGTCCCGCAGATTCGGCAGCAGCCTGCGGGAAGTCCGCCGAAGCCGCGAGACCAGCGGACCCTCCACAGGCATGCCGCCGAAGGCAGCCTGCAGACCTGCTGCCTAGCCATTCACTCCCTAGTCTGTAACAGAGAATGGGATTCTTCCGTCCTAAGTGCAGGACTCTGCACTTGTCCTTGTTGAACCTCATCAGGTTTCTTTTGGTCCAATCCTCTAGTTTGTCTAGGTCCTTCTGTATCCTATCCCTACCCTCCAGTGTATCTATCACTCCTTCCAGTTTTGTGTCATCTGCAACTTGCTGAGAGTTCAGTCCACGCCATCCTCCAGATCATTAATGAAGATATTGAACAAAACCGGACACAGGATCGACCCTTGGGGCATTCCGCTTGATACCGACTGCCAGCTAGACATGGAGCCATTGATCAGTACCCACTGAGTCCGACGATCAAGCCAGCTTTCTATCCACCTTATAATCCATTCATGCAGCCCATACTTCTTTAACTTGCTGTGGGAGACCGTATCAAAAGCTTTGCTAAAGTCAAGGAATAACACATCCACTGCTTTCCCCTCATCCACAGAGCCAGTTATTTCCTCATAGAAGGCAATTAGGTAGGTCAGGCATGACTTGCCCTTGGTGAATCCATGTTGACTGTTCTGATCACTTTCCTCTCCTCTAAGTGCTTGCAGTACTTATAGATGGCGAACAAGTCACCAGTTCACCTCTTGGTTAAGCAGATTGAGCAGGGTGAAGGTTGTGTTCACACATCAGTTTCAACCCGGTTTCATCTCAACCCGTAACAAAATTTAACCCAGCTCGTAACAAGATTTATTGTTCACAATGGCCCCTGTCAGCCACAAATTTTGACCTAAAAGGCCCAAATTTCCCCAGAGCAGAGGGGTCTCCAGGGCCATGATTTTGGTTCATCTCCATCTCTGTTTATTTTATTTTTTTTAAGTCCTCTTTTGTTTAGTTTGATGTGGACAAGCCTGCAGTTCTGCTGTGGTGATGTAAAGGCCAAGATGCCCCTCCAGAGCTGGCATGGGCCAGGCATTGCTTGACCTGCACCGTTCAGCCACGGCCTTTGGGCTGAGACATGGTGCAAGGTGTGACAGCCAGAGGAGCCACTCTATCTGCGATTCTGTTCAGGTGCAGCCCTGGGTTCCTCCCAGGAGTCTGCCGCTGCCTCTATGCCTGTGCAATTAAGAACATCAAGGGGCAAGTCACAGTGTGTCACTGTCAAGCGATGCCAGATTGTGAGTGAAACAAGGTGTCGTTAGGTATTTGGACTTGTTTTAATCAGCGGTCCAGGGAGAACAGGGCTCTAAGTGATTCCCTGCAATTGTCTGCTCCCGAAGTGCAGCACCCTGCTGCAGGGTGAAATAACAACACTCGGCTCTCAGATAGTGCTCTACACCAGGAAATCTCAGAGCACTGCACAAAGGAGGTGAATAGCAATATCCATATTTTACAGTTGGGAGAAACTGAGGCACGGAGTGGTGACTTGCCTGAGGTCATCCAGCTGGCCAATGGCAGAGATCTCAGGTCTTCTGAGTCCCCATTCGGTGCTTTATCCATTAGGCAACACTAGTCTCTGGTCTGGTAGCGAGGATGCAGGAGTGTGTCCCTGGCCCTCCTCATTTTCTTGCTCAGGCTTGGAGGATGGAGGGGGCAGCAGGGTGCCGCCCGTGGACCCCAGTGGCTGGCTTCACACAGGAATTAGGCTAGAGAGAGACATGGAGCGAGACAGAGTTCAAGGTCCTCTCAGAGCCAGATATTGAAACTGGTTTCATCTCCCTTCTTCTGCGGCAACACACTAGGGCGCGTGTGAAGAATTCCTCTCCGGAGCAGGAACTGTCCGGAAGGGTTCAGAGAGCACCCTGCACGCCGTGGGCAACACTGCAAATGAACAGTTACTGCCCAGCAGAGGGGCTGGCTTACAAGAAGATGACGCTGACACCTGCAGAGCTCAAGGAAGCATGACGCCATATTTAAAGAAAGGAAACTCATTCTCTGGGACACGTGAGTCAGCACAGCGCAGAGCCTGTAATGCAGGATACAATGGAGACTGCTTAGAAAAGGAGCTTTGCTGTGATATCTGCAGCAAGGGGGCTGAATTCTCGCTTGAACTGCATTAGCTTTGCTGCAGATACTGCTCATTTAAGCTGCCTTAGTCCACCGCACCCACCCCTTCTGCAGGTCCTGCCCCCTCCCACCACATCTGTTTGGGTTGGGGTGTTTGGGGAAGGGGTTGTTTTTTTCCAGTGGTCTGGGGCCCTCATCTCCTCCACATGGGTTAAGCTGGTCCTGGGTCTCTCCCGTCCCAGGTTAGTGTCCTAATCACTGGGCTAACAGTTAGGAGGCACCGCCTCCTCTTCCCGGCTGTTTCGTGTGAACTCGCCTGATGGGCCTGATCTGGTAGGCAGCCTCTGAGCTAGGGTTGCCAACTTTCCGAATACAGAAAACTGAACTTCTTTGCCTCATCCCTACCCTGCCCCTTCCCAAGGCCCCACCCCTTCTCCGAGGCCCCGTACCCTGCTCACTCCATCCCCCCTCCTTCCATCGCTTGCTCTCCCCCACCCTCGCTCACTCGCTCATTTTCACCGGGCTGGGCAGGGGGTTGGGGTGCAGGAGGGAGTTCAGAGTGCGGATTCTGGGTGGTGCTTACCTCAGGTGGCTCCCGGAAGCAGCAAGCATTTCCATCAGCTCCTAGGTGGAGGCATGGCCAGGCGGCTCCACGTACTGCCCTCTTTTGCAGTTTCTGCTGTCATCTGCGGGCGCTGCCCCCACAGCTCCCATTGGCTGTGGTTCCCAGCCAATGGGAGCTGAGGAGCTGGTGTCCAGGGTGGGAGCAGCAAGTGGAGCTGCTATGGCTGTGCCTCCATCTAGGAGCTGGAGAGATGTGCTGACTGCTTCCAGGAGCGAAGTGGAGCCTGCCTTAGCCCTTATGCACCAGTGACTGGACTTTTAATGGCCCGGTCAGCATTGCTGACTGGAGCCACCAGGATCCTTTTTCGACCAGGTGTTCCTGTCGAAAACCAGGTGCCTGGCAACCCTCCTGTGAGCACTCCCTTGGATCAGCCCCCCCAGATCAGCCCCCATATGTGACTTTGGCAGCCAAACTCCATCTCCCCCTGGTTTGTCAGTCACCAGCAGAGCAAGGCACCTCCCTGCAGCCTGAACTTAGGCGCCCACCGCGGGGCTTTACACGTCTCCCTGTCATCGGCATCTCCCATGGGCTAGCTCAGGCAGCTCCCCACCTAGTGTGCTGGCTTTTGTGGATCACAGTCTAGGCACCTGTCTCTCCCCATTCACTGTACAAGAGCCTGGGCACCTAATGCGGGGTTGGGGGGATCACAGCAGGGCCAGTGCAAGGATGTTTCGCATCCTAGGTGAAACTTCCACCTTGCGCCCCCCCCCGTGCCCCTGCCCTGAGGTGCCCCCCCCGATGGCAGGTCCCCCTCTCTGCCCTGAGGTGCCCCCCTTGTGGCAGCTGCCCACCCCCAACACTCCACTCTGAGGCACCCCCATCGCTGCTTCACTTCTGCCTCCCAGGCTTGCGGCGCCAATCAGCTTAGGGACCGCAAGGCTGGGAGGCGGGAGAAGTGAAGCAGCCATGGCGTGCTCGGGGAGGAGGCGGGGAAGGGGTGAGCGGGGGTGGGGAGTTCCCCTGCATGCCACTCCCCCCTTACTTGCTGCAGGTGGCCTTCCCCGTGCTCCCCTGCCCCAGCTCCCTCTGCCTAAATGCCGGCGGCAACTGGGACAGCTGAAGATCCAGCCGCCACAATCGCTGCTGAAGAAAATGGCGCCCCCCAAATCCTAGCACCCTAGGCGACTGCATAGGTCACCTAAATGGTTGCACTGGCCCTGGGTCAGAGTGATGTTCCTGTGAGTTATTGGGCTGTCACTTACACCTTGTGCATGGAAGGTTGTGGGGCTGTTCCTGTCAGGTCAGGGTTCTGTAGCAGATGTGGACCGACCACAAGGCAGCCTCTGAGAGAGAGACACCAATTGTGTCCACTGTGGGATCCTTTAATGGTCTGCCCAGTAGAGCTCAGCCTAGCTTAAATCAGGGCCGCCCAGAAGGCAAGGGGGCGGGCAAGTGGGGCAATTTGCTCCAGGCCCCAGGCCCTGCAGTGGCCCCATGAGAATATAGTATTCTATAGTATTGCAACTTTTTTTTATGGAAGGCCCCCCTCAAATTGCTTTGCCCCAAGCCCCCTGAATCCTGGCTTAAATAAGGTACAGTAGAATCTCAGAGTTACGAACACCGGCGTTGTGAACTGACCAGTCACCACACACCTCATTTGGAACTGGAAGTGCACAATCAGGCAGCAGCAGAGATAAAAGAAAAAGCAACTACAGTACAGTGCTGTGCTAAACACAGACTACTGAAAATAAAGAGAAAGTCTTTTGAGAAAGATTTGACAAGGGAAGGAAACTGTTTCTGTGCTTGTTGCGTTTAAATTAAGATAGTTAAAAGCAGCATTTTTCTTCTGCCCAGTAAAGTTTCAAAGCTGCAGTAAGTCAATGTTCAGTTTATAAAGTCAGTATTAATAATCAGCCACTTGAACTTTCAAAAGTGAACAGTGACGTTTTGAATACATTTTATAATTCTAAATGCCACAGATGAAAGCACAAAACTGCTGAACCTGGATGACTGCTCTGCACTGAAAGAACAACCAGAAGGTTTTGTTCAGCGTTACGAACAACCTCCGTTCCCGAGGTGTTCATAACGCCCACGGTCTACGCTATGGGACACAGCGCACCACTTAGTGACTGAACAGTACAGGACAGTTTAGCAGTCCATTGCATGGGTACCTAGAGGTTAGGTACTGTGACACTCACACCTGATCTACACTCTGTGTGTGTGTGTGTGTGTGTGTGTGTGTGTGTGTGTGTGTGTGTGTGTTGATCTAAGATACGAGAATAGCGTAGCTGAAGTCGACATACCATAGATCAAATTAAAATCACCTACTTCCCGTCCTCGTGGTGCAGAATCAATAGCCGCCGCTCCCCTGTCGACTTTGCTTCCGCCTCTCACACAGCTGGAGTTCAGCAATCGATGGGAGAGCGATCGGGGATCGATCTGTTGCGTCTACACTACATGCGATAAATCGATCCCCGCTAGATCAGTCGCTACCCGCCAATCTAGCGGGTAGTGTAGACGTACCCTCAGTGTTGCAGTGCTTGTGTGCCTTTGTGGATCTGGACCTTAGCCCCTCTGGGCCTCGGTTCCCCATCTGTACAGCGAAGATAATAACTCCGCCCTGCCTCCTAGGGGAGAGGAGAACTACATTAAAGATGCTGTGGTGATAGGAGCTACAGAAGCACCATAAATAGCCATTTAATTTTTTGCAAAACCGCGTCTGCTTGGGCTTTATAAGACACCCCACTCTAGATTCATTGGCTTTTGCCCGCGAAGCAGGTATAGGCCAGGGAATGGGAACAGCTCAGGCAGAACAAGCTTTGCCAGCACACTGCGCAGGCAATGGGACTCAGTGAGAGCTGGTCGCAATTTCTGATTCAAAACATTTTTCAGTGAAAACTGGTTTTTTTTTGTCCAAATGCAAATGTCTGTTGAGGAAATGTCTGATCGCGACAAAAGATTTGGGGAGGTTCAATTGCATTTTTTTTTTTGCCTTTTCAATAGCAGAAAATTGAAAAATGCCACCCCCACAGCAAAAACTCTTCACCCTTTATAAAGCTGACACTTCGCCAACTCTTCACAGAAACAAACAGCTTCTAGCAGTGGCTAGCTTGGGTCAGCTATGAAGGAGCAACTGATAGGTGCAGAGATCCCGTGCCTCTGGCCAACCCCTCTGCACCTCAGGGCTGGTGCAAGGATGTTTCACATCCTAGGCAAAACTTCCACCTTGCGCCCCCCTTCCACGGCTCTGCCCTGAGGTGCCCCCCTTCCCTCATGTGGCAGCTCCCCCTCTCCTCCCTGAGGCGTCCCCTTTGCGGCAGCTCCCCACCCCCTACCCTCCGCCAATCAGTCACACATTGGTGTCAATCAGCTTAGGTGCCACAAGCCTGGGAGGCGGGAGAAGTGAAGCGACCACAGCGTGCTCAGGGAGGAGGCGGGGCAGGGGTGAGCTGGAGTGGGGAGTTCCCCAGCATGCTGCCCCACCCCTTACTTGCTGCAGGCGGCCCTCCCCGCACTCCCCTGCCCCAGCTCCCTCTGCTAAAATGCAGGCTGCCGTGGTTGCTGCCGAAGAAAATGGCGCCACCCCAAATCCTAGCGCTCTAGGCGACCGCCTAAGTCGCCTAAATGGTTGCACCAGCCCTGCTGCACCTGCTTGTTTTTCTGATGTGTGCACTTCAACCCGTCACATTTTTCTTATCTATGCCCTTAGCCCAGTGGTCCCCAACGCGGTGCCCGCAGGTGCCATGGTGTCCATCGGTGCATTTATGTGCCCCCGCCTAGTGCCCAGCAGGGGAGAGAAGCCACGACCCCGTGCCTGATGGACACAGAGAACTCAGGCTGCGGGCACGGTATTCTTGGTCCTTGGCAGGCAAGGGCCACGGCTTAAGCTAGAGAACTCCAGGGCTGCAGGTGCCAGTGTTTTCTGTCCTCACAGCTTCTCTCCGGTTTCTCTATGCGCTGCCCAGAACTGCAGCCAAAAAAAGAAAAAAATGCTCCTACTCTGCCGTCCCAAGAATGGCCAGAATGCCGCCCTGTAGCATGTGCTGCCCCAAGCACGTGCTTGCTCCATTGGTGCCTGGAGCCGGTCCTGTATGTGAGTATTCTTCCGTTGCACTGATACTGCTGCTTTCTTGTGCTTTGCGATTTATTTATTTTTTTTAAATTTTGCCCCAAAATGAGTGGTTCAAATAAAAGGCAACGTTCGTATTATTTCAATGCAGAGTGGGAAGAATCCTATTGTTTTATTGAAAATAAAGGGAAATGTGTTTGCTTATAGTGTGGAGGTGCTGTTGCAGTGCCAAAAAAACGTAACGTCGAACACCATTTCCAAACTAATCATGGCTCTTTTGACATTAGCCAGCCACTTAAATCTGAGTTGAGAAAGAAGAAAATTAATCAACTCAAATCAAACCTCTCTGCCCAGCAATCTGTTTTCACTAGACAAGTGATAAAGTCTAAAGGTGCTACCGTTGCTTCCTTTAAAATTGCTCATCTGCTCGCAAAGGGGAAAAAACCCTTTCAAGTTGGTGAATTGTTGAAGGAAGCATTTCTGACTGAGTGTGATTGCCTGTTTCAAGGATTTCCTAACAAGGATGAGATTTTGTCAGCAATACAAGACTTGCAGTTATCAGACAACACAGTTACGAGGAGGATACATGCAATTTCAAGCGATGTGCAAACTCAGCTAAAGGATGACTTGGAAATATGTGACTGGTTTTCACTGCAATTCGATGAGTCAACAGATATATCGGATATAGCGCAGTTGGCAGTTATGGTGAGAATGGTATTTAGTGACTTCACCGTAAGAGAAGAGTTACTAAAAGTATTGCCTATTAAAGGGTGAACAAAGGGTGAGGACATCTATAATTTATTTAAATCATATGCAACATCAATTAGTATGCCACTACGCAAGCTGTCTGCATTCACCACTGATGGGGCACCAGCAATGATGGGCAGCGCCAGTGGATTCATTGCACTCTGTAAGAAGAATGAATCCTTTCTGAACTTTATGTTTTATCATTGCATTATCCACCAAGAAGCTTTGTGCGTCAAAGTTCTTTCTTTTCAACACGTCATGAATGTCGTTATTAAAATAATTAATTCTATTCGAGTGAAACCTTTGCAACATCGACTTTTTAAGGCTCTGTTGGAAGTTGTTAATGATAAACAATCTGATCTGATCTTGCACACAGAAGTACGATGGCTGATCGAAGGTAAAGTTCTTGAACGTTTTTTAAGCCTAATTGAAGAGATCAAAGAATTTCTGAAGTCCACAAATCAGAACTTCAAGCAACTAGAAGACTCCAGCTGGTTCATGGACTTTTCTTGCCGACGTCACTGACAAATTGAACATTTTAAATCTTGAGCTCCAGAGAAAAGACAAACATTTGGCTCAAATGATAGGTTCTGTAAAATCATTCAAAGCAAAACTGATCTTGTGGATGTCACATATGAAGACAAAGTCTCTTGTACATTTCCCAAGTATGAAGAAAATGGCATATGACAGCGATTTTAACCCATCACCATTTGTTATCCACATTCAAACACTTCTGGAACAATTTGAAAAGAGATTTCAACAGTTCATCATCACTGAGCCTGTAGTTGCCTTTCTTGTGAATCCTTTTACTTGCCAAATAGAGGTAACAGAAATGGCTACATCAATTGCGAGTCTCATTCAAGTAAGAACAGAAGACGTGGAACTGGAGATTTTGGACCTTGAAAATGATATTGTTCTAAAATCCTAGCAACAGATGCAAACTTTTGGAATCTGGTTGACCGAAATAAGTTTCCTGCCTTAAAAAATGTAGCTTACAAAATAAAATCTTATTTCGGTTCCACTTATCTATGCAAAGTTTTGTTTTCAGCAATGAACATCATAAAATCAAAATGCAGAACTCGGCTTACAGATGCCCATCCTTACAATTGCTTATGACTGGGAATATCATCCTACTCTCTCAACTACGAAAAATTGGCTGAAGAAATCCAGTGCCAAAAATCACACTGACTTTGTTAGAAAAACCATGTGAATTAATTAGACCTATTTTCCATTCAGTGCTGATGAGTGCGTATGATTAACTTGTGTTTAACTTTTTTTCTATATTTGTTTGCTTGTTTATTGAAATCTAGATACAAGTAACAATACAAAGAATATTTTTAATTAACCATAACTGGCTATCTATGCTAAAATAAGAATAATAAATATATTTGGACCAGCAGTTCAACAATGTTTTACCTTTTTAAAATAAATAAGATGAAAACTCTTTCTGATATTTATTTTGTAAAAATGCCTTAATTTTTCTTACAGGTAGATAAAAAAGAGCAAATTCACATGGTAAGGTGAAAGAGTAATTGCTGACTAATTTAATTAATACCTTTTACATGAAAAATTACCTTTTTTATCTTATGGATTCATATATTATGTAATATTAAATATGATGTTTTTTGTATTATTTAATGTATAAGTACAAAATAGGCCTTGAAAAATTGTTGGCACCTGCCGCTCTCTTCTGAAAACATGAATGTGCTACTGGCCACAAAAAGTTTGGGGGCCACTGCCTTAGCCTATAGCTTCAGAGCACAGTATATTTTTTTTCTTTCTCTCTCTCTTTAGTGAAAGACTAAAGTCTCATCACGGGTTCCAGGAGCTCAATCTGCTTAACCAAGAGGTGAAGAAGTGACTTGTTCACCATCTATAAGTACCTACATGGGGGGCAAAACTCTGCTAAGGGGCTTTTCAGTCTAGCAAACAACGATCTAACCAGGGCCAATGGCTGGAAGTTGAAGACTAGACTCAGATACAGACTAAACGGAAATAAGATGTAAATATTGAACAGTGAGGATATTAACCATTGGAACCACTTACCAAAGGGCATCATAGATTCTCCATCACTTGCCTTTTTAAAGCAAGATTGGATGTTTCGTAGTTGAAAGAGTAGGACGATATTCCCATTCATAAGCAATTGTAAGGATGGGCATCTGTAAGCCGAGTTCTGCATTTTGATTTTATGATGTTCATTTTATTTTTGTCCTCATTTGTCATGGGCTCTTTCCCATGTGGTTTTAACGAAGTCCAAATCCAGCTGTTTAATGTGGTTCTGGCTGAGAAGTGCACTGGACTGGGAGTCAGGAGATCTACATTCTAGTCCTGTCTCCATGGCTGCCCTGCTGGGTGAACATTGGGCAAGTCACTTCCCCTGTTTTTCCTCCCACCCTTTGTCTATCTTGTCTATTTAGATTGGAAGCTCTCTGAGGCAGGGACTATCTCCCGCTGTGTGTCCATGCAGCATCTAGCACAACGAGGTCCCCATCCTATTTGGCCTCTAGGGGGCTCTGAGATACAAGTGATGGGAGTGGGTGACAGTCCCGCAGGGCGGGGTGAAGGTGGGAATACAGAAACGGTTTGCAAAGAGGGACCAGCCGGCAACCCTCAAATTCCACTCTTGTCCTCAAAGGAGGGGCTGTTTTTTCCAGAAACTCAAAGATATTCAATTGCCTTCTGCCTCCAAGGAAGGACCTCCTGCCCCCCCCCCCCACACACCCGGACAGATGGGATTATATTATTGTAGAGAGCAAACTGCGGGTTCATAGAATCATAGAATTATAGAATCTCAGGGTTGGAGGGAAGCTCAGGAAATCATCTAATCCAACCACCTACTCAAAGCAGGACCAGCACCAACTAAATTATTCCTTGTTCTGTCATTTGCCACCACTGAGAACAGTCTAGATCCGTCCTCTTTGGAACCCCCTTTCAGGGAGTTGAAAGCAGCTATCAAATCCCACCTCATTCTTCTCTTCTGCAGACTAAACAATCCCAGTCCCCTCAGCCTCTCCTCAGAAGTCATGTGCTCCAACCCCCTAATCATTTTTGTTGCCCTCCGCTGGACTCTTTCCAATTTTTCCACATCCTTCTTGTAGTGTGGGGCCCAAAACTGAACACAGTATCCAATGAGGCCTCACAGATCAATGTGCCGAATAAGAGGGAATGACTCACACGTCCCTCGATCTGCTAGCAATGCCCCTACTTATACAGCCCAAAATGCTATTAGCCTTCTTGGCAACAAAGGCACACTGTCGACTCATATCCAGCTTCTCATTCACTGTAACCCCTAGGTCCTTTTCTGCAGAAGGGTTATCTGGAAATGGATCAGAGCCACTTCTCAGGATCTGAATGTCTCAGCATTCTGAGCGGCTTCCAATCTGAATATCATCAATGGCCTTTATCTCACTTGTGAATCAAAATCCACATCCCCAAATGCATGCATGTTCCAAACCTAAGCCAGCCCCTTCTGCCTATTCCAGTTCAAATCCCATAAACCCAGATCCAACCTTTTGGGAAGGGTGGCTGTGGTTCTGGAGCTGAACGCTGCAGCCTGGCCCATCTCTAAGTGCCACTAATTCACAAGCTTCTTGTTTTCAGGAGTTGACAGAGACAGCTGCGAAACAAGGGCAAAGTGAAGCAAAGGTAATGAATGAATAATCAAGCTTATATTCCATTACCTACAGCAGCAGCACATGATGCTGGCACGCACCATCCCCGAGCAGCTGGAGCAGAAGCGTTTTGTTATTGTCGTCGTAGAAAGAAGAGGACGGCTTTCCCTTTAATTCCTCTCTCTCGCTAGGGCAGGAGAAACGAACTTGGCTTGGTAACTTCCACTGGAATTTTCAGAAGAGCTCAGCTCCCAAGTAAGCACCAAAAAAGGCCAAGATTTTCAAAAACAATGAATGATTTTTGGTTGCCCAACTTGCTGGTCAGAAATTGCAGAGTATCTGACCTGTGAAAATCAAGTGCCTTTAGGGGATCTCACCTGAGATTAATAGTTACTTATGAAAATCTGGGCCAGATTTTTCAGAGAACTCAGCATAATAGGTGCATGCCTGGTGCTGAGCCTCTGCACATCTGTCTCTGAGCATCTTTGAAAACCCAGTTCTCAAAACCTACTCCTCTCCCATTGGAATGGGACTGTTGATCTCCATTGGAGCAGGAGAAGACTCTTAGTAAATCCTCTGGCAGCCCTCTGAGATCTTGGTGCACCTACCACACCACTTCTGTCATATATTTTCAAATATTATAAATAAATCTCTGCCCTCTCCTTCCCCAGAAAACGGAGCTCGGAAAATCCAAGCCCAATCTCAGACAAAGGGCACTAATCATACAGGACACTGTCGCTGACTTGAAAAGGCCACCCTGTTCTCTGGGGCCAGCACAGGGAGATGTTTGACAAGCTCCTGGCATGGAGGAATTCAGATGTTGAGCTGAGAGCCATGGGTAATGCCGCTCAGCTTTGGGGAACCTGAAACTTCCTCATTTCATTCCCAGTCTGCCATTCTGCTGAATCAGCCACTTGGGAAGGACTGCCTGGGGGCAAAGGGAAGTTTACACAACCTGGGGTCACTGACATAGGTGTCTGTGCATCCGTGCGTGGGTGAGCCTCTCCGGGACCCCACTGATGAGTTTGATTTTTTTCATACAATCAAACATTGCAGCTCCTGGATTCATGTTCTTTTCATAAGGGCTGTATAAGTAGGGTCATTGCCAGCAGATCGAGAGACGTGATCATTGCCCTCTATTCGACATTGGTGAGGCCTCATCTGGAGCACTGTATCCAGTTTTGGGCCCCACAATACAAGAAGGATGTAGAAAAATTGGAAAGAGTCCAGCAAAGGGCAACAAAAATGATTAGGGGGTTGGAGCACATGACTTCTGAGGAGGGGCTGAGGGGACTGGGATTGTTTAGTCTGCAGAAGAGAAGAATGAGGGAGGATTTGATAGCTGCTTTCAACTCCCTGAAAGGGGGTTCTAAAGAGGATGGATCTAGACTGTTCTCAGTGGTACCAGATGACAGAACAAGGAGTAATGGTCTCAAGTTGCAGTGGGGGAGGTTTAGGTTGGATATTAGGAAACACTTTTTCACTAGGAGGGTGGTGAAGCACTGGAATGGGTTACCTAGGGAGGTGGTGGAATCTCCTTCCTTAGAGATTTTTAAGGTCAGGCTTGACAAAGCCCTGGCTGGGATGATTTAGTTGGTACTAGTCCTGCTTTGAACAGGGGTTGGACTAGATGACCTCCTGAAGTCCTTTCCAACCCTGGTATTCTATGATTCACACTCCCTCTTGGAGAAAAATAATAATGAAGTACCTTTCTTTTCCCACGTTCACTAAATAATTACAGAAATCTTGGACCAAGTAAATTATAAATGTTTCCTTTTGTTGAATTCAAGCCAGCAGCGATTGCTCCTGATGACAGAGTTTTCCTTGGAAGGGTGAGTCAGTCCTTTCTCAGGAAAGAACATGGAGGAGGAGCTGCCCTGCCCACTAGCTAACTCACTTAGCCAGCATGCGGGAGACCTAGGTTCAAATCTCAACTCCACCCAAGAGGAGCAGGGAGTTAAACCAGGTCTGAAATCACCAATTGGTGCTTTAACCACAGGGGTATTTTGGGGTGGAGGATGCACTCGCGGCAGAAGCACCCTGAAAGTGGGACAGAGGGGCACAGGTGCCCAAACAGAGGCTGCACCGCTCCCCTGAACCCTCACCACCACACAGCCCCTTCTCTTCGAACCCCCACTTTTGCTAGGGTTGCCAGGTGTTCGGTTTTCAACCAGAAAACTTGGTCAAAAAGGGACCTTGGCGGCTCCAGTCAGCACCACTGACCAGGCTGTTAAAAGTCCAGTCAGCAGAGCAGTGGGGCTAAGGCAGGTTCCCTACCTGCCCTGGCTCTGCACAGCTCCCAGAAGTGGCTGGCGTGTCCCACTCCTAGGCACAGGGGCCAGGGAGGCTCCGCGTGCTGCTCCCACCCAAACACCAGCTCCACAGCGCCCATTGGCCGGGAACCACAGCTAATGGGAGCTGCGTGGATAGCGCCTGTATGCTTGGGCAGCATGCAGAGCACCCTGACCCCTCTGCCTAGGAGCCGGACATGCTGATCACTTCCTGGAGGGGTCTGAGGTAAGTGCCGCTCAGCTGCAGCTGCACCCCAACCCCCCTCCCGCACCCCAACTCCCCTCCCACACCCTAACCTCTTGCCCCAGCTTGGAACCCCCTCCCCACCCAAACTCTGTTCCAGAGCCTGCACCCCCTCCTGGACCCCAAACTCCTCATCCCTGGCCCCACCCAGAGCCCACACTCTCAGCTGGAGCCCACACTCCCTCTTCCACCCCAACCCCTGCCCCAGCCCAGTGGAAGTGAGTGAGGACGGGTAGAAGAGAGCGAGCGATGGGGCGAGGGGGGATTGAGTGAGCTGGGGGTGGGGCCTCAGAAGGGGCAGGGCAGGGGCAGGGCCTCGGGGAAGGGGCGGGACCTCAGGGAAGGGCATGGGAAGGGTGTTCAGTTTTGTGCGGTTAGAAAGTTGGCATCCCTAGTTCTCACGCCGCCCGTTCGCCTCAAGGCCCCGCCCCCTTGCTCTGTCTCTTCCCGCAAGGCCCTGTCCCCCATATGCTCCCCCTCCTCTCCATCGCTTGCCTCTACAGTCGGTAAAAAGTGGTGGGGGTGGGGCATGGCTCCCTGCCCCCCGCCCCCATTCCAATACTCCTGGCTCAAACTGTCCCTCTTTGCACAAAATATACTTAACTATTCAGTGGGCCAGAGAGAGTATGAGACTGCCCAGAGCCCAGTGGTGAGAGGGCTCCTGGGACGTGTCCAGTTCACGCCCCTGCTCCAATGAACGGGGCGAAAGGGAGGTGCTGCTACCAGCTCGTCTTGTGCTCTACAGCACCCTGTGCAAACACCCGCTGCCTGAGCCAGGCAGGCCGGGGAACGCCTTGTTCGGGCTCTTGCCAGGCCTCAGGCACGGGCTAGGCGCAGGAGCGGCGCCAGTGTTTTTGGCGCCCTAGGCGGGGGTCCTTCCGTGCTCCTGGTCGGCAGCAATTCGGTGGCAGGGGGCAGGCCTTCCGCGCTCCCGGTCTTCGGGGCACTTCAGTGGTGGGTCCTGGAGCAAGTGAAGGACCCGCCGCAGAATTGCTGCTGAAGACCCTGAGCGCGGAAGGACCCCCCGCCACCAAATTGCCGCCGAGAGCAGCAAAATGCCGCCCCCCAAAATCCTGGCGCCCTAGGCAATGGCCTAGGTCGCCTAAATGGAAGCACCAGCCCTGGGCTGGGCATCAGGATTTAGGCCAGGGCTTGGCAATCTTTTAGAAGTGCTGTTCCGAGTCTTCATTTATTCACTCTCATTTAAGATTTCGCGTGCCAGCAATACCTTGTAATGTTTGAAGAAGGTCTCTTTCTATAAGTCTATAATATATAACTAAACTATTGTTGTATGTAAAGTAAATAAGGCTTTTAAAACATTTAAGAAGCATCGTTTAAAATTAAATTAAAATGCAGAGCCCCCAGACCGTTGGCCAGGACCCGGGCAGTGTGAGTGCCGCTGAAAATCAGCTTGTGTGCTGCCTTCGGCACTCGTGCCATAGGTCGCCTACCCCTGATTTAGGCTGTACATGTTCCCACCGGCAAATCTTTAGATGTCGTTGGGACTTTACCTGCAGAAACGTAGGTGCCTCAGGTATTTAGACACCTCCAGGGCCATTTTTCCAGCAGCTCCAAGCCTCTGAAAAACAGGGGGCTTGGGAGGAAATCTTCCTCTGGGGGATGACTGGCGTGAGGCTACAATCAGAACTCACCCCCCCTCCCCGTTACAGCCAGCCCTGCAATCTCGCACTCGCCACTCAGCCCAGAATATCGTTCACAGCGGCACTGAGACCCATTGTGAGTGGAAGCTGGAGACAGGGCTGGCCCCAAGGGTGAAGGCAGTCATGGCTCTCAAGGCCATTAGTTTCCTTTCAGGTCAGAAGCCAGGCTCAAGGGGACTTTGCCGGCCCCAAATATGTCAGCTCCTGCCTGAGGTGCCACCATAGAATGTGCTGCGGGTGGGACATTAAGCCCAAATTTTGAGTGCCGTGGTTTTCTGGTGCCGGCTTGTCAGTGCTGGGAGCTCCGTGGAAGTCAATGGGAGCAGTGGGCAGCTCAGAACTTCTGAAAATCGTAGTTTCATAGCGTTTAAGGCCAGAAGGGACCATCAGATCACCTGGCCCTGACCTCCTGTGTCTCTCAGCTTACTAAGGCTATGTCAACACAGGAGCTGGAGCGAATACCCGAGCAGACTGAAAATAACAATGTAGCTGTTCTGTCTTAGGTGAGCTCCCAGGCTCTGGAGTAGGGCAGGCTCCAGGCACCAGCGAAGGAAGCAGGTGCCTGGGGCGGCCAAGGGGAAGGGGCGGCACATCCGGGTCTTTGGTAGCAATTCAGCAATGGGTCCCTCAGTCCCTCTCGGAGCGAAGGACCCGCCACCGAATTGCTGCTGAAGAATGAAGCGGCACGATAGGGCTGTTGCCGAAGTGCTGCTGATCATGGCTTTCGCCCCCTCCCCTTCGTCGCTTGGGGCAGAAAAAAAAGCTGGAGCCGGCCTGCTCTGGAGCATCCACACTGTTCCTTTTAGTGCGCTAGCTCAAGCCCCACTAGTGTGAGTTTGTCTACACGGGGTGGGGGCCCACTCCTGAACGCTGTGTAGACATAGTCTTAACTGTCTGTGAGACACAGCAGGTCAGGGCTACATGATCTGATGGTCCCTTCTGGTTTTAAACTCCATGAAACTGTGATCTTCAGCTCCCATTGACTTCAACAAGCTCCTAGCACCTCTTAGACATCTCACACTGGGCAGTTAATCATGGCACAGGCAAGATGTGCCCCATGGCTCCTAGAAGGGGCCATTCACCCTGTGACCAGGTTCAGCCATATGCAGAAAAATCCTTCCATATCTGATTGTGCTTTCGCTTTCCTAACCCACAGACCATTGCAGAGTTTGCTCCTCTAAGATTTTGGCCACATGACCTCCGGTTGCCGCCTCCCCCAAGCCCTTGTCCTGGGGCATCACTGACTCAGTACTTTGGGTCAGTCCCGTTATTTGGGGCCTCTCCCACACTGTGGTGGCGAGATCCCCAGGGCTGCCTCTGCAGGGTAGGGCGTACCCAGGTGTTTGGCAGACAGAGAACGTAGCTCTATGAAGCAGGATTCGGGGGGGGGGGGGCATTCTAGAATGGCTTTAGAACCAGTTCCAGGGCACGGACTGGTGTTTCGGAACCACTGCTGCAGCATGCTTGTTTTTCCCGGTCTGATAGGGATTTCCACGGCAGCACAACCTAGGCATAGAGTCGGCCCTATAAAGGGAAGTTTCCAGGTGAGGTTTGGAGGGAGACTGAGAGTTGATGAAGGGGGAAGAGCCAGGGAAACGCTTCCTAAGCTGCAGAGAAGGAGGCTCTTGCACCAGCCTCCGGCGGCATTGTGTCCCTGGGGTTCGAGTCATGTTACGGGAAGGGACCGAGATGCAGCAGTGAGGCAGGGACAGAGCAGCAGGCCCAGCTGTGGTGCGCAGATCATGGCTGCCCGTTGGCCTTTTGCTGGGGCTGGCTAGAACTGTCTCGCTTGGAAGGAAGAACACAGATTCAGGAGTGGGGGGAAGAGGTGGAGGAAGCGCGGGTGTATCTGTCCCTCTGCGTAGCAGGGGTCCCTAAAGCTCTGGCACCAGCAATGCTGGCTTTGTGCCGGCACAAACACTCCTGCTGGCTGAGCAGAGACTTCATGCAGAGTCCCAAGAGGAGCAGGCTGGCTGGCTGCCACCTTCCCCCACTTTATGTGCTCTGGGTGAGGGGGAGTGGAGGGGGCTGGTGGCAGCAGCTTTGTCCATTGCACATACAATGTGGTCGGGGAAATCTGCCAAAACAAGCCCCCCCGTCAGAGCATGAATATGGGGTGGGGACGGCAACCACGTGGCCAGGCCTAAAAGAAGAGGAAGCTAAGGGCCCTCTCCCCTGCACCCAAGGGAAGGACTCCGGGCAGCGGAGTAGGGAGGGGCTGTGGCAGGTGTCAGGAGCAGGGACTGCAGCCAGCTCAGGGCTTGGGCCACTGGCCACTCATGGCATCAGCTCCAGGAGCAGCAGGCACTGAGTAGCGTGTGTGTGTGTATTTGTACATGCACGTGTGTCTGGGGCGGGGGCACTGCGCATGCACATGTGTATACAATGAGCTGAAGCCTTCCAGGGAAAATAACGGAAAGGAGAGAAACAGGGGTTTAGAGGAGGGGGTGGCAGAAGGAAGGGCCTTTTCTGGCACATAGCAGCAGCTTTGAGATCCATTGGCGGGAGACAGGGGAAAGGACCCTCCCTGGAGTTTGTAAACCTCTGATGAGCCTAGGGGGGCAGGGTTCAGAGTCTGTCTCTGGGGGACAAAAGGCCAATTCCCAGCCACATCTGACCATGCTTTCCGTGGGTGGCTGGATGCCCTGAGAGGGGGTGTGCAGGGAGGTGGGACTGGTTGCCGTCCGCAGCTCGGGGCTGAATTCCCCACTGGACTTAAGGGGGCAACTCCATTGAAGGGACATATGTGAGCAGGGCCCCTGGCCCTTTGAGAGAGAGAGTGCACCACAAGGGCTCATTAATAATCCTCCTGCTCGGACTCTGCTTCATGGCGGCCTCCTCTCCAGCCACAAAGTGCCAGACATGGCTCCTTCCACAGCTGCTCTTGCAGCTTCAAGCACAGTTAGGGAGCATTGGCACTGTCCATTTGTACTAGGGCTGATAATGTTTTGTGCCAACCTGGGTTTTCAGTGGAAAATGTGTTATTTGAGTCAATGGAATATTTCACTGCATGTGTCGGCTTCCAGGGGATTTTTATCAGAACCATAAAGAGTTTTCAGGTGACCGTTATCCTAGAGCTCAGAGTCCCGAGGGACCATTAGATCAGCTAGTCCGACCTCCTTTATAGCACAGACCAGTCCTGTCCCCCCAAACACTCTATATTTAGCCCAATAACTTGTTTGACTAATTCATAACTTGGAGCCTAGGTGCCAACTCTGCAGGTGCTCTGGGGCTGGAGCACCCATGGGGGAAAAGTTGTGGGTGCTAGGCACCCACCAGCAGCTGGGTACAGCAGACTAGCAGAATGCAGATATACTGGCCACTGGATTAACAGTTTTCTGTTCCCTGACTGACCAGAGCAGGGGCTCCTCCAGGCTAATGAGAACACCTGACTCTAATTAACCTGCAAAGAGTCAGGTGAGGCCATTAAGCTAATGTGACCACCTGACTCTAATTAAGGCCCCGCTGATACTATAAAAGGGCTCACTCCAGTCAGGCAAGGGAAAGGCAGGGAGCCAGAGGAGAGATAGTGTGGCTGAAGGGCTGGTTAATGAAGACACCCTCAAACCATCGTTAAAGGAGCCCTAAGGTAGGAGTGAAGAAGCAGGAGAGCTGTGGGGAAGTAGCCCAGGGAAATGTAGCAACTCTGGCAGTGAAAGGTTGGCTGCCAACAGCTGCTACCATTAGGGTCCCTGGGCTGGAACCCAGAGTAGAGGGTGGGCCCAGATTCCCCCCAACCTACCACTACAGGAACATCTCCTGGGAGGGGAAGTCAGGCCCGTCAGGACAGGAGGTTAAACTGCCCTCAAATAAGCTCCCAGGGACAACAGAGACTGTGGGAGTTCTCTCACCAACCTCCTAGCTGGCTTAAGATGAAAAGGGCTCATAGACTGTAACCCTGGCCTTAGAGAGACAAGGGCTACGTGGAGGGTCACAGTGAGCCACTGAGGCTAGCATAAACAGCCTAGAAGTGCAGGACCCACGAGGGCAAAGTCAGAGCTGTGCCACACCACACACACCTCTGTTACGCTCAGGGTGCCAGATGATCATGCTGTTGTGATGTAGATGTGACTTCTGCAATGGTCTGAGCCTCTCCCATGAAGGGCTGTGCGAATCAAGCCCAGAGCCTGGAGCTGGCGCAGCACCAGATGTTCTCTTCAACTTGTCCCTGTTCCTAGATGGGACGGCATGTTATGAGCAAACTGTGGCTTCCTTCTGAGCTCCTTAGCTAGCCCTAGGTACCAGAAGTCACAGAACCTGCCTGGAGCGGCAGCCTGGCTCTCACACCATAAGGATGGATGGAGTCGTCTGGCTAGCCAGAGATGAGGAATTTGCCTTGGATGACTGCAGGGGAGCAGTGGGGGCAAAAAGCCTAACTGGTTTTAAGACTGAGCTTGGCAAGTTTATGGAGGGGATGGTGTGATGAGACTTCCTGCAATGGCATGTGACCCATCTGTGACTGCTAGGAGCAAATATATCCAATGGCTGGTGATGGGACACTAGATGGGGAGGGTTCTGAGTTATTACAGAGAATTTCTTCCCAGGTGTCTGGCTGTGGGGTCTTGCCCCCATGCTCAGGATCTAACTGATCTCCAGATTTGGGGATGGGAAGGAATTTTCCCCAAGTCAGATTTGCAGAGCCCCTAGGGGATTTCACCTTCCTCTGCAGCGTGGGGCATTGGTCACTGACTGAAGGGGCTGGATGAAATTCTGTGGCCTGCACTGTGCAGGAGGTCAGACTAGATGATCATGATGGTCCCTTCTGGCCTGAATCTATGAGCACATTAGATTGTGTGCAAAACCTGTGAGGAGTCCAAATTGCAGGAGAAGGGAGACAGCTGTCCCTGGGGATAGTTTGAGCCAATACCTCAAAAATACAAACCAGCACCCACCTCCCAAATTGGGCTCAGATTTTGGAGGCCAGTTTGGATCCATCTGCCTCCTGATCCCTCTGTTGAAGAAGCTTGGAGCCAGTAACCAACCTTGCTTATTGCAGGCTGAACTTCTGAAGAACAACCTCATGGTCTAAAGATCAAACGCTTTTGTTTAAATATTAAAGAGTGCCGTTCTTGTTCTCCCTGATCTGCTTCTCTGGCTCGGGAAGTCCCACCGGAGCCTGGTGCAGTACAAGCACGTTAAACAGCAAGCGCCCTGGGTCCAAGACGCAGGGCCGGCTCCAGGCACCAGCATTCCAAGCTGGTGCTTGAGGTGGCAATCTGCAAGGGGCGGCGGTCCCTGTTGTTTTGCCTCCAAGCTGCGCACCAAATTACCACTGCGGGCGGTGGGGGCAGTCCATGTGCCCTTAGGGCGACAGGCGCGATTCCATGGTGGCAGCAATTCGGTGGCAGCTTCCATGTTTAGCTGTCTGGGGCGGCTTCAGCTAAACATAGAAGCTGCCGCTGAATTGCCGCTACCGCAGAAATGTGCCTGCCGCCCTAAGGGTACACAGACTGCCCCCGCGGCGGCAATTCGGCGCGCTGCTTGGGGTGGCGAAAACTGTAGAGTCGGCCCTGCCAACACGCGGGGCATGGAGGAGGCACTGACAAAGCCTTGGATTTCTGCACAGGATCTGGACTTCGAACTCTGCTTCTGCACAGGCCTCAGGACCCTTCTGTAGAACTGCTGAGCAGTTGTAGAAAGTGGAGCTTCAACACATCCAGGTGTAGTGCTGGTGGTGGTATTACCATGGGCTTTGGGAACTCGGTTTGGGTGCGTAGAAGGGCCGAACAGAAGGCTTGACATCAGGAATGGTCAGGGGCTGGGAAAAGAAACATGAAGTCAAAAGGATGTGGGAATGCGCTGTGTTTCCAGACAGATTTGGGAATGTGCTGCAAAAGTTTTCCCGGATGCAGTGCAAATAATGTACTATAACCCTTTGTCTTCCTTTGGCATTGTCAGCCTAAGTGTCTCAAAGCACCATTGTAACAACGATGCAATTAATCCCACTTTGCACTTCTCTAGCACCGTTGTTTTGAGAGTCTCACCTTGCTGTGCAAGCAACAAATTCAGACTCATCCTTCAGTGGGAGCAGGTAAGTGTTGTTTGTTCCATTTTACAGATGGGCAAGTCACTTCCCTGTCCTGTGACTCAGTTTCCCCAAGGTCAAAAAGGGAATCAGTGACAGAACCCAGCTCTCCTGATGGCCAGATGTGTGCTCAGTACATATACTACAAAAATCCCCTTAGACTTTCCATCCAGGTTGTGTGTTTAAACTTTAGAGTCACATTTGGAATAGACTCTCAGAGAATACTATTGTTGTTGTTAGGGCTGTCAAGTGATTAATCTCACTCTTAATAAATGGTATTCTCTTATTGTTTTAAATATTTCTGGATGTTTTCTACATTTTCAAGTATATTGATTTCAGTTGCAACACAGAATACAAAGCAACAGAGTCCTGTGGCACCTTATAGACTGACAAAGGTATAGAAGCATAAGCTTTCGTGGGTGAATACCCACTTCATCAGACGCATGTCCAATGACAGAATACAAAGCATACAGTGCTCACTTTATATTTTTGATTACAAATATTTGCTCTGTAAAAAACAAAAGAAACAATATTTTTCTATTCACCTCATACAAGTACTGTAGCGCAATCTCTTTATTGTGAAAGTTGAATTTTAAAATGTAGAATTATGTACAAAAAATAACTGCAAATAAGAAGTGGGCAGCATTATCTCCTGTAAATGGAAACAAACTTGTTTATCTTAGCGATTGGCTGAACAAGAAGTAGGACTGTGTGGACTGTAGGCTCTGAAGTTTTACATTGTTTTGTTTTTGAGTGCAGTTATGTAAGTTGCATTGTCACAATAAAGAGATTACACTACAGTACTTGTATGAGGTGAATTGAAAAATACTATTTCTTTTGTTTATTATTTTACAGTGCAAATATTTGTAATAAAAAGAATATAAAGTGAACACTGTACACTTCATATTCTATGTTGTAATTGAAATCAATATATTTGAAAATGTAGAAATACATTCAAAAATATTTAATAAATTTCAATTTGTATTCAATTGTTTAACAGTGTGATTAAAACTGTGATTAATCGTGATTAATTTTTTGAGTTAATAGTGTGAGTTAACTGTTAATCAACAGCCCTAATTATTATTTATTTGGACTGTATTAGAGACTGTGGTCCCAACCAAGATCACGCCCCACTGTACCAGATGCCAAGTGTTTGTGCAGCCAGATGCAATTCCTACAACAAACAGCTTACAGATAAATGAACCGGAGAAAGCATGGGCGAGAGGATGTCGTCTTACCCCCATTTTTATACATGAGGAACCGAAGCACAGAGAGATTAGGGGACTTGCCCAAGGTCACACACGGGGTTTGCGTTCTGAGTCACAATTCAGGGTCTTCACCAAGACAACGGAGGTGGGAGAAAAATGTAGCCTAGGATTTCAGCTAGCAATGGGGTAATGAAAGAGGTGTCATTCTGACCATTTTTCAGTGCAACCCCTCCCCTCCACAGCACAACCCCCCCCACAGCGTAACCCTCTATATCTGATAGCGCAACCCCCATCGCCTAAAGCACAACCCCCCCGCCAACCACAGTGCAACCCCTCACCAACCACAGCACAACCCTCCATGTCCCACAGTGCAACTCCCCTCCTCCCCCAAAGCGCCACCCCTCCATCTCCCTCAGCACAATCCTGTTCACCTCCCCACAGTACAATCCCCCTGCCAACCACAGTGCAAACCTCCACCTCCCACAGCGCAACTCCAGCCACCACCCACAGGGCAAAGCCTCCATGTCCCACCGCACAATCCCCACCTCCCTTGGCGCAATCCCATTCACCTCCCACAGCGGAACCCCCCATCTCCCACAGTGCAACAGCCACCTTCTGACAGCCCTACAGCTATAACCTGCTGTAATGCAGCATACCACCATGCACAATGCAACCCCCGCAACACAGTGTGTGCTGTCCACACAACTCGCACAATCTTGCACAGCACAATTCAGCCCCTCTGCCCAACCCCAGGCTTCTTTCTAAACGTGTGAGTGTCTCACCTCCAGTCATTATCAATGCCCCTCAGCTCCCAGCCCATAACAGGAACTGTCTCCCCTGCCCCATGTGAGCAGTCCAGGGGAGGATTTGCTGAGCACTCAGTGTCAGGGATAAAGTACACCCGGAGCAGAAGCAAGTTTCCAGCTGTAGCGACACACAAGAGAGGCCAGGGACACACATTGAGCTACTGCCTCCCTGGCCAGAGCAGAGTGCATGGTAAGCAACAGGAGCCCCTGTGCAGAGCCTGTGGCTTGGCCTAGTAAGGGGGGGCGGGCACGCAGAAAGCAGGTTTCATGGGATCCCCGTGAAGGGTGAGGAAATCTTTCTCCCCCCAGTAATGGTGAATAAACCTGCCCTCAGCTCCACTGGCTGAGCAGGGATAATCAGGATCCGGATGTGTGTCTTGGCGAGGGCTGATTAAATAAGAGCTATCCAACGTCTTCGTGGTGTCATGGATGGGGGGGGGGGGTGATGGAGACTGATCTCTATGGCAACAGCAGGACCAATCAGAGCCTAGAAATAGGACAGAAATAAAGGGTCAGTGGACCAATGAAGAACTAGGTCACACATCACAATGTGCTCTGGATTCACAAATACTTGGCATGCAGCCAACTGCTTATTAAAGTTGTGGGAGGGGAAGCCTGCTAGAGCCAGCCTGGCATTCCCTAGCGAAAGCATACGGCCCGTGTCACACACACATCTCCTGCTCGGGGGCCAGCCTCCAGGAAGTGTGCAGGGAACCTTTATTCACCGGGAGAAATGCGGCTCTTACATGCCAGCTTTCCCAGCATTTCCTGTTATGAGAGCCTGGTTTCAGTTGCTTATAACTGCAAACTTTTAAGCATTTGGGCTGAAATTATCCCTGCTCAGCGTCTGTCTCCGGCTGCACTATTTTTTTAAATTTTCATTTGAATTAAATGTCACTGCATCGGTTACACTTAATTCATGTTTTCAAGCTCTTCTTCCATACCATAACACCTAGAGCATTTGTTCCTGTTAATGAAAGCTCAGATTCTCAGGTAATCACATGGCTGCAGAAGGTAGGGCACTTCGCACAGGTCTTTAGGGTGGAACGCTCAAAAGGAAGTCGGCTATTTAGGTTCCTAACTTCCACTGAAATCAATGCAAGTTAGGAGCCTAAACAGAAGTTAAGAGTTTAACTCCTTTGGGGCGTTCTATTCATAGTGCCTAGGCCTTAATCTGGCCCTGCAAATCCTCAGCGCAGATCCTATTTTCAAATTTGAATGAGAAAGTGCTCTTGTTGGAAACATCCACTTCTGAATTTCCTCCTTAGGGTGCAGAGAGAGAATGTGGTGATGATGCACTTACATTTATGTGGTGACTTTCATCCTGGAGTAATCCAAAGCAGTATGCAAACTGATCACCACATCCTGTGTTAGAGAAATTTATACACCTCCTTCCTTCTCAGTCTGGGAAGATGAGAAGATCAGAAAACTACAGCAACAACAATTAACCAAACTTTGTTAACTTCAGGGCTTCTGGTTTATACAAATCAATGCACCCCTCTCTACCCATAACAAAAGTAATTGGATGAATTACAGTCTCTCTCCCAGGACACCAGAAATTACAAGCCATCTTTCATTGAATTAATTCATTTGTGTGGGCTTTTAAAGATGATTAGGGTATATCGGGAATGTACATATGCCTGTGTAACCCATGTGCCTAATAGGGAGATATCTCTTTAAAAGACCCGTTGGGGGGACATAGGAGTGAGTTGTGTCTAGCTCAGGGGTGGGCAAACTTTCAGCAGTGGTGTGCCAAGTCTTCATTTGTATACTCTAATTTAAGGCATTGCGTGCCTTTTAACGTTTTTTAGAAGGTCTCTCTGTCTATATATTTTATAACCAAAACTACTGTTATATGTAAAGTAAACAAGGTTTCCAAAATGTTTCAGAAGCTTCATTTAAAATTAAATTAAAATGCAGATCTTATCAGTTTAGTGTGATCGTTGCCCTTGCTTTTCTGTACTGAGTTTTCCAATGTCTGGCACGTATTTGGATACAGGCTTCTGAGGGATCAGTTGTTAACTGGCTGGCAGGAGGTCAGCGGCTGGATCCACAGATCGGCAGCTGAGGTGAGTGGAGCTGGTGGCTGGTAGGGCTGAGCAGGGCCAGAGGCCTGGACCCTGTCTGGCGGGGGCCTGTGCTGGAACTCCAACCGGAAGCAAGGGGAGTGGGGCTGCGGTGGGGACCCCGACTGGCAAGAGGCCAGCAGCTGGAACCCCACAGCAGTGACTGAGCGGCTAAGCCTGCTCCTGCTCTGGGGTTCCAGCCACTGCCAGCCTGGAGTTCCTTCACCCAGGCCAGCAGCGGGCGCTGAGTGAGACTGGCGGTGGGACCCCAGCTGGCAAGGGGCCAGCAGTGGGAATCCCAGAGAAGCGGCGGGCTGAGCCGCTAAGGCCACCGCCACGTGCCATCAAAAATTGTGGTCTAGGTCATTGTTGCTAGGCAGATTTAGCACTCCACATCCAGAAGCTTCTGGAATTGGGTGTGGTAGTTTTGGGTCTGCTCCACTAGGTTCCTTGTTGCTGGAGTCAGACGCTCTGAGGGCGAGCGGGCAGGGCAGGTGCCTTTCAGGGGGTCAGGTGCCCTGGGTGAGTGGGAGAAGCTGAGCCCAGGTGCAGGAAGCAGGTTGTTGTCCCTAAGTCTGAAGCACTTTGCAGCAGGTGAGTGTATTGTTAACCCTTGAACAATGCAGGGACCCCTGGGCAATGCAAATTACAGCCAGGGGAAACTGGAAGGGGAAAATCACTTCTGCTGTTCAATTGTATCTTTGACTGTTTCGATTTTAGCCAAACTGTTTAGTTGACACAATGTAACTAAGTGCGATTCACCCACTTTTCTTTAAATGTAGCAATGGGGAAAGAGTCATTTCTGTTTTCAGAGTAGCAGCCGTGTTAGTCTGTATCAGCAAAAAGAACAGGAGTCCTTGCGGCACCTTAGACCAGGTCTACGCTGGGGTGGGTGTCGATGTAAGATATGCAACTTCAGCTATGGGAATAGCGTAGCTGAAGTCGAAGTATCTTGTTCCGACTTACCTCCCGTCCTCACAACGCGGGATTGATGTCCGCGGCTCCCCCATCGACTCCACTACCGCCGATCACTCCAGTGGAGTTCCGGAGTCGACGGGGAGCGTGTTCGGGGATCATATATTGCATCTAGATGAGATGCAATATATCAATCCCCGATAAATCGATCACTACCCACCGATACGGCGGGTAGTCTGGACGTATTCCTAGAGACTAACATATTTATTTGAGCATAAGCTTTTGTGGGCTACAGCTCACTTCATCAGATGCATAGAATGGAACATACAGTAAGAAGATATTTATACATACAGAGAACATGAAAAGGTGGAAGTACCCATACCAACTGTAAGAGGCTAATTAATTAAGAGAAGCTGTTATCAGCAGGGGAGAAATCTTTTGAAGTGATAATCAAGATGGCCCATTTCGGACAGTTGACATGAAGGTGTGAGGATACTTTAACATGGGGAAATAGATTCAATTAGTGTAATGACTGAGCCATTCCCAGTTTCTGTTCAAACCTAAGTTAATGGTATTTAGTTTGCATATTAATTCAAGTTCAGCAGCTTCTCCTTGAAGTCTGTTTTTGAAGCTTTTCTGTTGCAAAATTGCCACCTTAATGTCTGTCACTGAGTTATTAGAGAGGTTGAAGTGTTCTCCTACTGATTTTTGAATGTTATGATCTCAGTTTTGTATTTTCTTGTAATTGGGCTTTCTTTAAATCTATACACGTTACTAACAGGTTTCAGAGTAGCAGCTGTGTTAGTCTGTATCTGCAGAAAGAACAGGAGTACTTGTGGCACCTTAAAGACTAACATTTATTTGAGCATAAGCTTTCATGGGCATCCAAAGAAGTGGGCTGTAGTCCAGAAAAGCTTATGCTCAAATAAATTTGTTAGTCAGGTTACTGAGTGGTTGGTTAATCAGGCAGCAGACTGGTTTGCAGTGATTTCAGCAGAGGCAGAGTCTGCCTGGATTCCAGCTGGAGATACCTAAAAGCAAGTGGGGGGAAGATGTTGTTTAGACTCAGCAGACTGTCTAGATTTGGTGATCAAAGACTCTAACTGAGACTTAGGTGAACAAAACCGAAGCTTTTGGGAACTTTCAGTTTCTTCTCAGTGTTTCTGTGGTGACTGAACAGTTCAGATTTTAATTCCTTTATTTATGTTTATGTAGAACTGTGAAGATAATGGCTGTCGATTATAAAATAGCCATGTCATGCTGTAAAAAATAGATTATTTGTTTCTTTATCATAAGATTTTATGAAGTTATTTAATTAATTTTCTTTAGTTCCTTTTGGGACTCAAATGTGGGGAGGTTGCCCCTGTGCAATCCTTGCTGAAAACCCTCAGACTGAACTCTGGGTCTTTTTAAGGCACTGGAGCTGGGAAATGAAGTGAACTGTGGCCCACCCAAAGGTTACGCTTGTACTAAAGAGGGGCTGAAACCAACTCCTTGAATCCCAGCACTCCCAAATCTTAGAGTTCACGTTCAGCTGGGAAATGGGAAGCTGCTCCCAACTGCACTGAGAGAGTGCAAAAGTTGCAAAGTTAAAGCATTGAAAAATCGGGAAGTGAAAGAATTACAGTTACTCTTCCTTCTGGTGTACACACATTATGACTGGAGCTGATAGCTGAATTCTTGGTTTGGGGCAATTCTGAAAAATGGGGGTGGGGGTGGAATTGTTTTGAGTCAACCCCAAAATTAAACTATTGCTGACTCAAAAAGTCAGAAAAAAATATTATGGGTCAAGGAACATGTTTTGTTTGATCCCAAAACAACACGTTTCATTCCAATTTCAGGCATTATTTTAACATTTTTGAATTTTTAAAATAAAATTGAAGGACTTTTCAAAATGAAAAAGGAGTTTTGAATAAAAACTTGAAACAATTTGACTTTTTGGGGTTTTTTTCTTTCCCCCAACATGAACAACATGGTGAAACCAACGTGTATTCATGAAATGTTGCAGTTGCTGAATCAGCATTTTTTCACTAAACTAAAGTTTTGGACGAAAAGTTTCACCCCGCTGAAATCATGACACCATCTTTAATTACATGATCACATTCTGCTTCTTCCCCAGGATGCTTGCCACACTCAGCCATCTATAGAGGGCCAACAGAAAGCGTGGGTAGCACCTAGATCCATTTAAGTTCTAATCTGAAGTCTTAAGTGGGACTTAAATGGTGTATAAGTCTTGTGCTGACTGTATGACACCCCAGTGACAAGGCTGGATGGCTAATAGTGAAGAAAGCAGGGACTCTCTGCTTGCTGTCTCATTCCAGGTCTCATTGTGTTTAGAATGAGAATAGTATGAATCTGGAGCAAACTCGTGCAGTAAATGGATTTACTCTGTATATAGATGGCGTAACTGAGAGCAGAATTGGGCCTGCGAGAGGGGAGAGTATGTCGTGAATGAGAGGGAGGTGTGGAATGAAAGAATTACTTTCTCTCAGAATTTCACACATCAAAATTCACTCCCAGGCACAGCCAGAGCTGGAGAATTTCAGCCCAAAATGTGAAAGTCTCTGGATGTCACAAACAACTGGAAAAGGCCCTTCATACAAGAGACACTAGAGCAAATGTGGCTGTGCTCTCCAGCTGTAATATGTGATGTGAATAGGTATTGTACAATAACTGCCATAAATATATTACACACACCTTTGATTTCAATGGGCTTTGGATCAGGCTCATAATCCACATCCTGGAGACCTCCAGGGAGTCCTCCGTCAAACCTGTGATTGACCAACCTCACTGTTCCTCTTGTGTCTTAAAAAATAAACAAACGGGAGGAAAAATATCCTTTTTAAACAAATTCTTTCAGGGTCTTTTTAAACATTAATAAGAAAACACACACAGAAACAAACTAAGTTGTACCTTTTATCCTTTCAGCACTACGTGCCTGTGAATTACACAGAAATAAATCATCAGGACACAATGGAATTCACCCAAGAGTTCTGAAGGAACTCAAATATGAAATTGCAGAACTACTAACTGTGGTATGTAACTGATCATTTAAATCGGCTTCGGTACCAGATGACTAGCAGATAGCTAATGTGATCCTGATTTTTAAAGAAGGCTTCAGAGGGAATCCTGACAATAACAGGCCGGTAAATCTAACTTCAGTACCAGGCAAATTGGTTGAAACCACAGTAAAGAACAGAATTATCAGGCACGTAGATTAACATGATATGTTGGAGAAAAGTCAACATGGATCTTGTAAAGGGAAATCATGCCTCACCAATCTATTAGAATTGTTTAAGGGAGTCAAAAAGCATGTGGACAAGAGTGAGCCAGTGAATCATAGAATATCAGGGTTGGAAAGGACCTCAGGAGGTCATCTAGTCTAACTCCCTGCTCAAAGCAGGACCAATCCCCAGACAGATTTTTGCTCCAGGTCCCTAAATGGCCCCCTTAAGGATTGATCTCACAACTCTGGGTTTAGCAGGCCAATGCTCAAACCACTGAGCTAGCCCTCCCCAAAAAAATTATGTATTCACCAGTGGATGTAGTGTACTTAGATTTTCAGAAAGCCTTTGACAAGGTCCCTCACCAAAGGCTCTTAAGCAAAGTAAGGAGTCATGGGATAAGAGGGAAGGTTCTCTCATGGATCAGTAGCTGGCTAAAAGATAGGAAATGAAGGATAGGAATAAATGGTCAGTTTTCAGAATAGAGAGAGGTAAATAGTGGTGTCCCCCAGGGGTCGGTGCTGGGCCCAGTCCTGTTGAACATATTCATACAAGATCTGGAAAAGGTGGTAAAGAGTGAGGTGGCAAAATCTGAAGATGAAAAAAAAGAGAGTGGGGAGTCGCGGTGAATAGTTCACTGAGCACATGGTTTTCAGAGTACAGCAGCCGTCAAAACAGCTAAAAGAATGTTAGGGCCATTAGGTAAGGGATAGGTAATAATGCCACTGTATAAATCCATGGTACACCCACACCTTGAACACTGCCTGCAGTTCTGGTCGCCTCATCTCAAAAAAAGATATATTATAAATTGGAAAAAGTACAAAGAAAGAGCAACACAAAATGATTAGAGGTGTGGACCAGCTTCCCTATGAGGAGAGATTAAAAGACTGAGTCTGTTCAGCTTGGAAAAAAGATGACTAAGGGGGGTTATGAGAGAGGTCTATAAAACCATGACTGGTGTGGAGAAAGTGACTAGGAAAGTGTTATTTCCCCCTTCTTGTAACACACGAATTAGGGGTCACCCAATGAAATGAATAGGCAGCAGGTTTAAAACAAACATATGGAAGTGCTCTTTCAAACAATGCACAGTCAGCCTGTGGAAATCATTGCCAGGGGATATTGTGAAGGACAAAACTATTACTGGGTTCAAAAAAAGAACTAGATAAGTTCATGGAGGATAGGTCCATCGATGGCTATTACCCACGCTCTGAGTGTCCCTAAACCTCTGACTGCTAGACGCTGAGACTGGATAACAGGAGATGGATCCCTCTGAACCATCTGGCATTGCCCCCTGTTTGAAGCCAGGATACTGGGCTAGCTGGACCATTGGTCTGACGGAGTGCGGCCATTCTTATGTTCTTATGTAGATGAAGGAAGGACCAGCACGATTCCAACTCATTGAGACAGATTCACCCTGAAGTCCCAGTACAGTGAACTGGGGGGCTAGCTGGAGCTGTGGGGGGCAAGGCTGTTCCTGCTGCAGAAGCGAAAGGGTTAATGATGTCTTACACTGGAGAGGCACAGAGCCTCCTGAATGAATACAGAATGATCATCCCAAGGCCTGGAGATCTAACGTGACATTTATGAGTGAGAGGCTAATACCGTAAAACATTGCAGTTATTACAGTGTTTTTCAATTAAACTCATTGGGGCTCGATTTTCAGGAGCAGCTTCCAGTTTATTATGCAGCATTTGTGGCCACAAAGATTCATTGTCCTTTATCTGCTGTCTATCTGTGGCATTTGGAGTGCATTTATCTTGTGAGATGTGATTAAGGGCCTGCGGTGGATTCCAATTCTCTAGGGAATTATCCAGTTAAGGGAAATGAAAACATTGCAGGCAAGCATTTGTCTGGTCGTTATTATGGTGGCAATTAATTTTAAATGGCTCAGGAACACTCGCTGGGAGCAGTCAGAGATGTGATCATTTTCACCGGGCGGGAGCCAAGAAAAGAATATAACCAGACGAGTGCCAGGGCTGAGCAGTGCCTAGTCTTGCCACAGCGGGGCTCCTGGTACTGTCCCGTACACATGTGTGGGACCATTTCAAGCTGTACGGAATTGGACCATTCAGCACAATATGAAATGGCAACTCTAGGAAGCAGTGATGTCAGGCTGGAGGCCCATTTGCAAATCAGGGTGTTTTATTTATTTTTAAAAATAAAAGATTCACACACACTGAAACACACTCACACACACACACAGGGAAAAGTGTCGCAAAGGGGTTTGTGTTGCTTTTGAGAATTTGTGCACAACCACCATCTTTTGGATGTTTGGCTATGCAGAATTTTTGGACGTTTCAAAATGTTGACATACAAATCTGGAGAATTTGGACCAGCTCCAGAGCAGATTTTTAAAAATGCCCAGTGGGGGGGAGAAGGGGGAAGGGAGGGGCTGCAATAAAAAATATTGAAATGTTTTTTTGACTTTTTTCCTCCTGAAAAGTCAATTTATTCGCTCAGCTCCATCCACACAAGGTAGAGCAGTGTGTGTGTCTCTCTCTCCTCCTATGTTGCATCTTCTCTGCCTCTCAGAATGCCACCCGGTGCTGCAAACCCCTGGAAATGGAAAAGTAGCACACAGGGAACAAGCTAGCCTGGAACAACGGCTAAGTTAGATTTGAATTGCCCCATGCATCTCCATGGGGTCATAATTCCAGAATCCACTGTTCTGACGGGTTCCATTGACAAAAGCCCAGCCCAGAACTCTGGGTCTGTGTTCGCAGAAGTATTTACTGGGTTTCAGGATCTGGGGGTGAACACTGGTTAGCTAAGCCTACCTGCGAGCCTCCACACTGCAGAGCCACACACCATCTGTGTCCATGCTCGCTCTACAGTAACCTGGGTTAGGTGCTAGGATTTCGGGGTACATGCCCCAGGGTTCTTAGCACCTGGATGACATGAGCTGTGCTGGCAACTGTCTCCTGGTGCATTGTGGGAGCACTTGTCCATCCTGTCCAGACGTGTCCTTAGCCCGCCAACACATTTAATGGAAGGGCTTCTGGCTCTGCACACTCTTCACGTCAGTCCACTCCAGCCGGTGCCAGGCGTGGATTCAGCACAGGTGGAGGAGCTACCCCTGCTTTTGGCTGCACAGTTATTGTGGCAGGATCCAGAGCAAGGGCGTGCATGGTGGAGCCCATTGCAGCAGTGGCTTGTGATCCTCCGAGGGCGGTGGCCAGTCTTGGCGAGGAGGCCTGGGTGCAGAGTGCAGACGGTTGAGGCATGCTGGGTTTGTGTGTGGCAGAAAGAGAAGAGTCCAGCGGGCCTGGCTCGCCCAGGCAAACAGACCTGGGTCATCCCTCAGCCAGCCCTGCCTGTCTGGGAGGGAAGCTGGCTTCTGCCAAAACAGTCTGCTCTGCCAAGAGTGGGTGGGGCAATGGGGGTCGAGCAGTGGGGGCAGAGTCATCAGTGTCCAGCTGTTCGTGTAGCTCCGCCAGTGCAAAACCCTATGGCCTGAGTCTCCATTGCCCAGCTAGACATGCAGTCAGTAGCCTGGCCCTCTGTCATGGCAGGGCTATACGATGGTGCTGCCAGACCCCTGGTTAGACAGACAGCATGCGCACAGCCAAACCAGCTGGGATGTCAGTAATGTCACCGCTGAGCTCACCAGCCCACTGTGGCTGGCTGGTTAACAGGGGCAAGGCAGGCAGAGAACTGGCCATGAGACTGGACCAGTGTGTTGGATTAAAGCCACAGCATCCTATGCAGGGCAGCCAGGAAGGAGCAGCAGGAGGGAGAAACTGGGCTTGGGAACACCCCAGGAAGCGCCCGGGTCAGGGCTGTGCTCAGACAGGAGGTCCTGATGAGCTGGGACCCTTCTGTCTAATCTACATCCATCACTTAGTATCTAGGCGCCAGGGAGGGTCTCATCACCACAGCATCTGAGTGCAGATTAGCTCATTTCCAGGTTTTTGGCTGGGGACTCAAGCTGATGTTTTTTGTGTCTCTAAGGAAACCCCTGGAAAATTGAACTTGGTCCTTTTTGCTGCTGACAGCACCTGGCAGAAGGTTACAAAAAGAAGGAAAAGCATCCAGCATCTGAGCGTTTTATTGCCAGCAAAGACCTGACGGGGACTCTGTAGGGTTTAACTGCTGTGCTAAACTTCCTGAATAGAACCTGAGCCTGCAGACCAAAGGTATGTTCATAGTTACTAGTCAGGCTGATCTCAATTCAGCATTGCCTTGTGCCGTCATTAACACCAATGGAGAGCACAACACTCTGCCATTCTGACATGTGGGGCAGGGAAGAATCAGGCTGTAGAACGGAGGTGGATGTGCCATTGCAGGGTTCAAATTCATGTCCTAACCTCCCCTATCGCTCAGGAGGATTTGCATCTGCAGGGACTTGGAGTCACATTTATTTCTAATCAGACTCGATGCACATCCCAGGATTCCGGTTCTTTCTGATGCGATTGGCCTGTCCCTCGTGTATCCACTGCACCCCAAGGGTGGTTCACTTTGTTCCCTTCCTGGAAATGCATTGCCTTTGTCTGAGGCAGCTGCGTAGGTCTGGGACACCCTGTTTCCAGCTCCTTTGGAGTCTCTTTCCTTGCGGGTTGCTCCCCCTTCCTGAGCTACAAACTATTGAATTTCTCTCTTTCCTCAGCATCGTTCACGCCCTCGCTTGGCCTGGGCAGACATTGATCAATCTCTGTCTCGGCTGCATGTTAATCCTTCTGCTCTTCCATCTGCTGACCAGCTCAAAAACTTTCCGAGCCCAATGAAGACACACGGACTGGTGGAGTCACAAGCATCCCTCATCCAGCTCCAGGGAAGCCCGTGGAGTTGGGGTCTGATGGGAACTGAGCTCTGAGCAGTGGGTCCTGTGAGCTTTGACACCCATCGGGCATCTCCCTGACTCCAGTGAAGATTGTGGTGTTGTCTCTCCCTGCTCCCCATTGCCTGAGGCAGGAGTTGGATCTGCCCATGTGTCTGTGCAGCCTCACAGACAGTGGGATCACTGCAGTCTACCCCAGCTGTACCTCCTCCTGCCCCGGTGCTCCACCCCCAGTCTGCCCCTGCCCCGGAGGCTTTGGCAGCGGCAACACAGAGTTCTGTGTCAAGAGGTTTCCCTCAGGCCTGTGAGGCCCCTTCGCAGCACAGTGAGGAACAACGAAAGAACAAAAGCGAACTCTGCAGGAAGGGAGCACGGTGCAGGTCTCCCCCGTAACAGTCTGCACTGACCTCAGCACGTAATGGCTGCCTGGAGCGATAGATGCCTTAGTGCTTTACAGGTACAGGTCACAGAAAACGAAGGCAAAACCGCTCACATAGCAAAATAAACCACAAGGCTTACAACCTGTGTTGCCGTGGCACAGGGCAGCCCCATATGTGACTTCAGAAAGAGACTAATAATCCCTAGCTCTTAGCGAGCATTTTTCACCCGTGCATCTCAAAGTACATTATACCAGTGGTCCCCATTTTCAGGATCGCACCCCTTTTATACCATCGGCACCCCCCACACACAGGGCCTGGAGCAGGACTGCGGCTTCTGGGAGAGATGCAGACAGGAGTAAGGGGGCCAAGGCTGGGGCCACAGCTGGGGGCACGGACAGGGCCAGGAGCGGAGCCCAGGCTGGGGGTCAAGGCCAGCAGCTGCTGGCAGCTGGAACCCAGGGGCTGGGGCCAGAGCAGAGCTGGGTGACGCTCCCTTCCTGCCCTGGGCCCCAGCCACACCCCCCCAAAGAAGAGGGGGCACCCCACAGTTTGGGGACCTCTGCATTGTACCCATTTTACAACTGGGAAACAGATGCACAGAGCAGTGATGTGACTTGCAAAAGGTCACCCAGCAGGCCCTCTGGGAACCAAACCCAGGTTTTCTGCATCCGTGGCTCTAGCCGCTGCACCGCGCTACCTCGGAAGAGTCAAGCTGTGTCAAAAGGGCTGAGAAAGTCCTCTTGCGGGATCTTCAAAGGGAAGGAAAAGCTGGCAGAAAAGCTCCCACGTCTGCCTAGAGCACGTACCCAAGGGTGTGGCCTCGTGCAAAGCCCACATGTTAGGGACAAGCTGGAGCAGGGAGGCCCAATGCAGGTGGTGGGTGGGATGGAAGAGGGGTTGGCGCTGGTTAGGCAAAGCCTTCTCAGCTGCAGCTGGGTCCAGCAGCTTGGCACCAGTGCAGAAACCTGCCCAGGCAGGTCCAGGGAGCGCTGCGGTTACCGTGTGCTCTGTTTGGCTGCCAAGCTGTACCAGGAAATCAGTCAGGAGATCGGCGCCCTGTTCCTGGCTCGCTGTGTGACCGCGGGCAAGTGTCTGCACCACGTTTTCCCCGTGTGCACAATGAGGATGACAAGAGCCTCCTGTCTCTGAGGCAGGGTGGCGGGGGGCTTTGAGGCCATGTGTGCCCGTGTGAAAAGTGCTACCTAAGTGCCAAGTGTTGTTATTATTTGTCAATAATACCTTGGAGGGAGGGGCGCCCGGGCTGTGCTCAGGAATGAATAAATAACAACCAGAGGCTTGACGTTTGCAAAGCGCTGGGCTGCCAGCGAGCGGGGGCTGCATGCCCTACTGGGTGGCTAGCAGCTCCTGTCTGCAGGTGGAGCAGCTGAGCCCAGACAAGTGACATGGCTTCACAGGCACGAGAACTAAGGATGCGGGGGGGAGGGGCTGCAGAACCCCCAAGTTTTACACGGAGGCCCAGCTGCTGGCCTCACGTCCGGGGCTCAGGTCCTGGCTGCCAGCCCCACTCCCTGGTGCTGTCCCTGTGCTTGGGGCTCTACTCCTGGGGCCCTGGTTACCGGCCCTGCTCCCCGCGCACTGGCCCCGTGCCCACTCCCATGGCCCCATACCCAGCCCCCTGCTCCAGGCCCTGCACCCAGGGCTCTGCTCCTGGGGTTCCGGCTGCCAGCCCCATGACCAGGGCTCCACTCCTGGCCCCATGTCCACCCCCAGCTCGTCAGCGTCAGCCCCCTTACCCCTGGTGGGTCCCCCCCTCCGGCGACATGGCCCTGCTCCCAGCATCAGCTCTGGGGGATGGGGGGGCTCGGACAGGGGTAAGGGGGTGGCATGAGGTAAAAAGTAAAAACTGATTTCAACACCCCCACTATTCAAAGTGTCCCAGCACCACTGCCTGGCTTGTCTGGAGCTGTGATGGGAAAAGGCGAGAGAGCGGGATGAGGATTCAGGAGCACTGAGTCTCTCCCGCCGCACTGGAGCCAGGCAGCCTGCTGCCACTGAGGACAGACTCCCCCGGACCCTCTGCTGACATAACTCCCATGCCCCCCCCCAAACCACTGGCAGCTGAGCCAGGGCATGACACAGACTGAACTGCCCTCCAGACACCAGCGATGCCCCAAGGCTGCAGCACTGCATGGTCAGTCCTGAGCCTTTCACTTGTGCCTGCTGCCCCTCTGCTCACCTGGCTCTGCCTCCTGCTGGACCTCGTCCTTGGCTGGCTGAGGCTCTGCCCCAGCTGCCTCTCCCCCGTCCCTGCTCTGGCCCCGTCACTGTCTTTAGAAGAAAAAATTGATGATTCTGGGCCCACATGTATTAAAGCCACCAGGCTGCTGGGGAGCAGCAAGGCTCCATTCTGACCTCCCGGTTCCAGCTCAGACCCCTGAAGATACTGAGCCAGGCTGGACCCAAGCTAAGGAAGCGCAAGTCCCGCTGGCTCTGAATTTGGTCCTTTCTACACAGTGCATGAGCAGAGGCTGCCGGGTTTCATGCCACCATTGGGAAGCTGAACAAGTGTCATTGAGATTCCTGGGCCTTAACCAACCACTCCTAAATAGGCACGCATGTTGGGGGCTGGCTTCAGGTTCGTTAGCAGCGTGGGCTAACGATAGGTTGCTGCCCTGCCCTGGGAGACAAGGGATGGCGATTCCATT
Source organism: Chelonoidis abingdonii (assembly GCF_003597395.2). Taxonomy (NCBI): domain Eukaryota; kingdom Metazoa; phylum Chordata; order Testudines; family Testudinidae; genus Chelonoidis; species Chelonoidis abingdonii. The sequence continues at coordinate 14,935,371 of NC_133793.1, read as the reverse complement.
CCCACTTCTGCTATATTAAACAAGGCAAATTGATTTCCCTCTCTGAAAAATGGGGACAATGGCAGACCTGATTAGAAAAGCACTTGACGATCGATGGCTGAAGGCGGCTACATAAGAGCTAAGCACAAAGCAAGAAGCCGGCTAAGTTAGTTCCTTTGAGCCTCTAGTCTGCGTATTAGGGCTGGGTCATCTGGTGAGGTTATTTATAGTAACCCCTTCTAAACGAAGCCCATGTTAATTCCAGGGAGATGCCATCATTATTCCATGAAAACAGGAAGAGCTCTTCTGAGTCACTTGGATGTGACCGTGACGGCATTAGGGGAGACTGGGCTTGCAGTTACTCCTGACGCTCCTGGAAGGCTCTGAAATATCCCCCCGGCATGGAACAATAACACGTTCCACTTGGGCAGTGATTTACAAAGATGAGGCCAGCTGGTATGTGGGCTGTGTTGCTGGCCCTGACTCGCATCCTCTCCTGCAGTAAAACGGCAAGAGACCAGAATAAACACAGCCGCGGGAGAGTATAATGCCAGCCTGTGCAGTACATTGCTGGAGAGACGGCGCCTGGATCTCACTGATGCTAAAGCCCTAGGGCAGTTCACAGGGGCTTGAAGCTCCCAGGATCTAAAAGGAAATGTGCTGCCCAGAGCATCAAGCCCTCAGATTTTGGTTCTAGGGCCGCATTCAGTGTCTGTCCTTCTGTTAACTGCTCTTCCCGCCCCCGCCCCCCCCCCAGCTCCAGCTAGTGTATGATAAACCTTTGTGGTGCAGCTGCCAAACTTGCATTCAGCCTGTAAAGAGTATGGGATCCTGAGTACATCACAGACATGCTGGAAATTCTCAATTCAACAAGCATCACTTTCTGGCAGGCCCCATAACTCTTTGAAATTTCAGTGCACTGGGAAGTGGGTTTTTGTTGGTGGTGGTTTTGGAGGTGGGGAGGTAGCACTGTGTGGGGAAAATAAGCTAATAAAAAAGGAATACTATTAAACTGACACCCACAGACAAGCAAACAAACTACATTCAGGCGTTCAGCCATAACAACAAGTCAGGTTTTGCCTCATAACACTGAAGACATTTTTTAAAAAAAACCCTCCAGCCAAAAGCCACGACTAAAATCTTTTCACATAAATGAACGCTTGGCAAAAATGAATTTTGTGCTGTTTGCTCAGTAGTTTGCTACTGGCAACATCCTTGGAAAGAAAAAGATCTGGTGTTGCTTTGGGGGAAATAAATTGCATTTTTTTAGGTGGCTTGTAATTTGGAGAAAGTATGATGGATCTTTTTGCTGATATGTATAGGACAGAGAGAGAGCCTGGAGCACTGGGCCTGGTTCAAGATCTGCGACCCAAACCAGAGGCTGTGAACCAAAGTCAGCCCATGTATTAAAGCAGATGTTTACAATATGCAGCAATGCTGGATTCCAGTGCAGCCTTAACTGATACTGAGCTGCAGTTAATATGAAGACAAACATGGAAATGGGTTTTAGTTAATCCTGATGTTTAAGACCTTTCTTACAGTTGAAGACAATAACAAAATCCATAGCTGCCCTTAATATTTCTGCTGTTTAATCCAAGGTAGGTTAGTTTTGTAGAAGTTTTCTGAGTTTGTGGACTAGTCTCATTTCAAGATTAATGGAAACACGAAGCTATCTCACAATACTCTCAACATTTCAATGAAGAAAGATTCGCACTCCAGCAATCTGTCAAAGGTTCATGTTTCAAAGCTAAGCTCTTTGAAAATTAATGACTTTCATTGTGTGTGTTCAGAATACAATTTCCAAAAGGTAGAAAATAGATCTCAAGCTAAAAGCTTATTTTCCTGACTCAGCATTTTCAAATGCTGTCAGTATTGACTTGCAGTCACAAATCAGATAACAAGATACTTTAGAAATCCCGACAAACTTGGCTATTATATGAGGAGCAAATCTCTTCTGTACAGTCTGTCAGAGGTAAGAGTCACTGATATTGCAAAGAGATGGGCTGGAAGCAAAACCCAGCTCTGCACCGAAGTTCTGATCCAAGTTTTCAGTTACATTTTTTCTCTTTTAAGCAGCCAAAGCCCCACACCCTGAAATTTGAGGACATTCTGGATTTTAAACTCTAGACCTCAGGCATGCTTTCATCCCAGGTTGTGATCTGGCCCATTAAGTTTGGCTCCACATCTGGCGTTTGGATCTGAGGGTTTGTTTCTGGCCTATCTGTAGTTGCAAGATGTAAATAAAATGTGCATTTCTGGTTTGTTATCTGCTTTTCCTGCCTCTGCCAGGTGCAGGGATGAGTTTGCCACCTAAGAGCTGAAACCTTCTCCTGCAGCCCAAACCACACCACATCTCTCTCCTCCTGCATATCCACTCATTAGCCCCCTTTGCAGTGATTTATGAGGCAAACAACTATGGTGTTCACTTCACACAGGCTGGTAGGAAGAGAAAGGAAAATAGATTGAAGCATAACTAGTGTTTGAGAACTGGGTAGTATGCCTTTAAATAGTTTGTGGGCCCTCTGTAAACCTCACTCTCTTCTATGTTTAAGAAGAAAGATGAGCAAAAATTGGAATTTCTGTCCTGCAAGAGGTTCCGATATTTCAATATTTTTTTGTCTTGATTTGGGTTGAAAAGTGGAAATATTGACATTTTTTGTGGAATGAAAAGTTCTAAAAAAATTCAGTCTGAAGACGTGAAGCATTTCATTTTGGCATTTCTGATCAAAATGAAACATTCCCATATTCCCATATTGAAATGTTCTGTGTTGGTTTGTTGAACTGTCCCAAAAAGATTCATTTTGAGTCTGTCCGACATTAGTCTGTGTTTCCCTTTGGTAGTGCACTGCCTGATGCTCTCATTCTCCTCTATGGGCCAGGCTCCCAGTTCAAAATACATCTCCTTAACAGCTGCAGTTTCCAATTTGGGCGAGGACAGGCAGTGCATCCTGGGAGTCATCTGGCTGCAGAGATTCATGGGAGATGTAGTCCAGCCGGTGAGCCTGGCCCATAAAGGACATGAAGCACCCAAACTACAACTACCATGAGGTAAAGTGGGGACATATAGGAATTGAAATTTTCAGTTTCTGGGCTTTCATTTTTTTCAACAAAAAATTGCAGTTTTCCCACAGAAAGCAGACACCGTTCATGAAAAATTATGTTTGGGAAAAGACCAATTTTCCATTAAAAAAAAAAGTTTTCATTAATTTTTTTAACCAGCCTCCATTCTATGTCTGTCTCTGCCTGTGACCTAGGGTAACCCTGTGCCCTTGTCTGTGCCTGTATTTCTCATCTGACTGTCCATCTAGTTGATTTAGCTTGTAGGCGCTTGGTGCCAGGAGCTGTCTCTCATTGTGTGCAGTGCTCAGTACTATTTGGGCCCTGATCTTAGCTGGGGAATCAAGGAGCTCCAGGAATATTAATAATTATCTCACTGAATATACAAAAATGGACATTTTTAAAACACAAAAGGCCAAATACTGAGCTACTTCCTTCATTTTGATTTGGCCCTCACTTCACTAGGACTTTACCTCTCCCTGGAACATCTGCTGAGATAAGAGAAGTTCTGGGGACAGAATCTAGATTTTTAGACGTATCAGGCAAGGAGTTCTCTGCCTGCAGAATACAATTAAATGGAAGTTTTCCAAGTTCACAGTCCTTGCACTGCATGATTCAAATGAGTGCAGCAGTGCAGGCAGGACTCTAGCAAAGCAGATTATATGTTTTGGGGCTAAAATCCTTCAGAGGGGACTTTATGTTTCTCTTTTCATATTATATTAAACACAGAGGTGGACCCAACCCCAAGCCCCTCCTCCCCTTTTAATCCAAACCTTAGGAACGTTCAGCTCCAGGGAGGGTGACAAGACAGCAAGTGTGAAAAATTGGGACGGGGTGGAGGGTAACAGGAGCCTATATAAGAAAAGGACCCAAAAATCAGGACTATCTCTATAAAATCTGGACATCTGGTCAACCTAGCTCCAGGCCTGGATGTTGGGGTCCATTGGTGGTTGAAAGGAAGGATGAATGCTGCAGGGGTTTGGCTGGCGTTTTCAGGTTAACACAGTGTGACAGGTTTGATCACAGAAACCCCCTGTGAGCTGCCACCTGATGTGCCCAGACTACTTGTGCCCCTGCTTTCCCTGCCAGCTCAGGACTCCAGCACCCTGTCTTGCTGAGCCAGACGCTCCCGTCTGCTCCAGCACAGACCCAGGGTCTGAATTACTTGCCCTAAAGCTGCAGGTTTACCTGAAAGCAGCTCACAGAAGTGTTCCTGTCTTTAATACTCAGATGCCCAACTCCCAAAGGGGTCTAAACCCAAATAAATCCGTTTTACCCTGTATAAAGCTTATGCAGGGTAAACTCAAACTGTTCGCCCTCTATAACACTGAGAGAGAGATATGCACAGTTCTTTGCTGCCCCAGGTATTAATATATACTCTGAGTTAATTAATAAGTAAAAAGTGATTATATTAAATACAGAAAGTAGGATTTAAGTGGTTCCAAGTAGTAACAGACAAAATGAAGTAAGTCACCAAGCAAAATAAAATAAAATGCACAAACCTATGTCTAATCAAACTGAATATAGATAATCTCACCCTCAGAGATGCTTCAGTAAGTCTTTTCCTCAGACTGGACACCATCCAGGCCTGGGTACAATTCTTTCCCCTGGTACAGCTCTTGTTCCAGCTCAGGTGGTAGCTAGGGGATTCTTCATGATGGCTCCTACCATCCCTTTGTTCTGTTCCACCCCTTTATCTATCTTTTGCATAAGGCGGGAATCCTTTCTTCCTCTCTGGGTTCCCACCCCATCCTTCTCAATGGAAAGACACCAGGTTAAAGATGGATTCCAATTCAGGTGACAAGATCACATGTCACTGCAAGACTTCATTGCCCACTTGCCAGCACACGCCTATACAGGAAGACTTACAGGTAAAACACACCCATCTGCAGACAATTGTCCTGGTTAATGGGAGTCATCAAGATTCCAGACCACCATTAATAGCCCACACTTTGCATAATTACAACAGGCCCTCAGAGTTATATTTCATATTTCTAGGTTCAGATATAAGAGTGGTACATTTATACAAATAGGATGGCCACACTCAGTAGATTATGAGCTTTGTAATAATACCTTACAAGAGACCTTTTGCATGAAGCATATTCCAGTTACATTATATTAACTTATTAGCATATTTTTATAAAACCATATAGACTGCAACATCGCACTCAGAACAAGAGGGTGGTTAGGTCAAAGGCCAGGCTGGGTGTTGGTCCATTGGCTGAGGCGAGATGCAGCATGTTACCAGTCGGGGACCTGGTGCAGGTGTGAAAGACTCTCATTCCTGAAGCCTATTTTGTCCTTGACAGGTTGGTTTGGAAACCGTGTAGCTGGAGAGTGTCACAGGCTGAGGGCTGGATTCTGAGCTGGGTCCCACCACTGTCAAGCCAGGCTCTCATTAGTGAAGTGGCTTCAGGTTTACAGCCAGTGGTTGGGGCACTGGCCTGGGCTGAGGGAGAGCCAGATTCAAGTCCCTCCTCTGGCCTTCCTGGGTGATCTAGGACAATTCATTTCCCTTCTCTGTGCCTCAGTTCCCCCTCTGTAAAATGGGGGTGATAATGCTCCCTACCTCACTAGGGTTCAGGAGAGGTGATGTGTACAAGCACTACCCATTGAAAAATCATGGAATGATGCCCATATGACTGAGGTGGTCACAGGATATAGAGACTCAGACCAGAATCTGGTGCAAGTGGCTCTGGACAATGGAGAGATGGATTATTAGCAGCAGCTGGTACAGGGTCCCAGTGAAGGTTTGTGTTAACAGCTTATAACTATGAATAATGATGATCATGTTTTGCTGTCCCTGGGGGGAAAAATTTCCTGGTGTAGGCACAGGAGGAGATAGCTAGGAGGCTACCAGCCAAGGCCCCCTTCCGAGGTCCCAGTAGAGAGGGTGACGGGCTTTTCAAAGAAATTTTCAGCCAGGTCTACTGAGCCTGTTTGATCTGAAGTTGCAAGTGCTGAGGACTTCAAAGTCCCATGATGCCATTCTCATAGTGCCACCTGTCAGGGTAGAACAGCCCTCTAAAGGGGTGCTTGTTTCTGTGTAGATTTGATCCCAAGGAATGCAGCCAAGTTCTTTTAATCAGCACCTGTATAGCAGGCCATTGACATATTCCAAGGAGATGGAAGGCGAGATCCTGCTCCTGGGAATTTGCATTCAGTTGTGTGTACTGCATGCCCAGAAGGATATTGACAAGCTGGAAGGGGTTTGGAAAAGAGCAACCGAAGACAGGGTGCTGGAGGGAACTGATTGATGATCAGAGGTTAAAGGAGCTAAATATATCCAGCTTGGCTAAGCCACAAGTAGTGGGAGGAGAAATCTGCCAGCACTGGGAGGGTATAAACACCACGGATGGAGATAGCTGCAATTAACAAAAAATAAAGCTAAGATGGTCCAGGAAGCATTTGTGGGTCCCAGCCAGACCCACAAGGAAACAATATGAAAAAAGTGGTTGAAGATGTCAGCACGAGTGTAAGGGCAGAGATCTGAGCCTGTCCTCACTGGCTCAGGCTGGGGCTGATTCTCCTGTGCCCAGCACCTCATACGATCACTGATGCCAGTGTGAAGTGGGAGTAAAATTGGAGCGGTCATGTTCCATAGCCACTTTGGCAGCAGGGTAAATGCTGCAGGGCAAGGAAAGAGCAGGCTGCGTGTGCCTGTGTGTGAGGCTATGGCTGTTAAAATGAGAAGCAGGGCAGTGGGTAAGTGCTAGTTACTGTTATTTTTATTGTGACCATGCAGAGAGTGGGGAGTCGAAACTAGCTGGAATTTGGTATATTATCGCTTCCCTCCTCTTTCTGTACCACCACTTCATAGCATAGGCTCCGACTCCATGGGTGCTCCAGGGCTGGAGCACCCACAGAAAAAAATTGGTGGGTGCTGAGGACCCACAGGCAGCTCCCTGCCTTGCCCTGCCCCTCTGCTTCAGCTCACCTCCACCTCCTCCGCGATCGCGCTGCTGTGTCCTGCTTCTCCCCCTCCCTCCCTCCCTCCCAGCGCTTGCGCCGTGAAACAGCTGATTCGCGGGGCAGGGAGGGGGAATGCAGCGCACTGGGTGAAGAGGCGGGGCCGGGGCAGGGATTTGGGGAAGGGATCCAATGGGGCAGGGAGGGGCAGAGTTAAGGTAGGGATTTTGGGGATGGGGTTGGAATGGGGGTGGGGCCAGGGGCAGGGAAAGGGGCGGGGGTGCAAGTACCCACCAGCCTGGAGAAAGTTGGTGCCTATGCTCCATATTATTATTTGTGTCTAAGGACCAGGACTCCAGTGTGCTAGGTGCTGTACAAACACAAAGCAAAAAGCTGGTCCTAAAGGAGAGATAGCTCAGTGGTTTGAGCATTGGCCTACTAAACCCAGGGTTGTGAGTTCAATCCTTGAGGGGGCCACTTAGGGATCTGGGGCAAAAATCAGTACTTGGTCCTGCTAGTGAAGGTAGGGGGTTGGACTTGATGTCCTTTCAAGGTCCCTTCCAGTTCTAGGAGACTGGGGCGTGTATGTATATATTATTATTAATGTCACATCTCTGCTAAATGGTATAGTAGACATGGGGGCTTTGCAGGTTGGCTTCCTGCTGGAAAAATCAGTGATGTGGAGTCTGTGTATATTCTTAGTGTAACTTATCTGTTTACACTATGTACTCTAGTCCTGGAACAGAATTGTCACAAACAGCCTGCAGGCAATCCCCTCAGTCAGGGGTTTCAGCCCAAACCCCAATGCCTGGTTCCCAGGGATCAGTTTTTCCTCAAGAATTGTCTTTATTGAGAAAGGGAGCAAAGTTCCTTGTGCTTGCAACAGCTCCACCCAAAGAACCTACATCACAAAACAGAAAATAATGCAGCATTTCTTCAACCACTAAAAACTTGCTTTCTGGGATGGGTCTACAAACCCTATGCCGTGCAACAAGGGGCTGAGGAGCTGCTGTGGGCTCAGCCAGCTCCGCCTGGCCCTGCCCTGCCCTGCCCTGCCACACCTGCAAAAGATGCACAGGCTGGAGGAGGAGTTAAAAGGGAGCAGAGCGGTTCCTTTGTGGGCAGGTCAGGGAGGAGAAAGGGCCTGTAATAGACAGCTCCTATGAAAGGGGCAGGTAGAAGCTCTCTTATCAACAGCTGCCTGAAGCTCCATTCCTAAGGAAAGGGAGGCCCCACTGCTGTTATATGCAGAGAGGGAAGCATTTTGCTCTCTCACATAGTGACTCAGTCTATTGGGGTTAATTTCCCTTGTTCTGTTTATGGACTGCCCCAGAAGGGGAGAGGCTTGGCCCTGACCTGGCTGAAGGGGACAAGGGGGATTGAGCTGCCAGGCCATACCAGGCAGCGAAGAGGCACCAAGTGGTGAGCTGACCCCACCCCCCCATACCTTCTTACTACAGGCTGCAAACCTTGGACAACAGATGGGTGGTAGGAAGTGGCTTGGGGAGGGCAGCCTTAAGGTGCTCTTGGGGATCAGACCCTTTTGGTAGCCCTCACAGGCCCGGGACTGAAGCCTGGTGGAGTGGAAGGACCCCTACGAACCTCCACTCTGCATTTTAAAGGGCCTAACCCTTGACCAGTAGGTGATGCTCTCCATAAGTGCTGGCTGTTACACTCTCGCATGACGAGAAAGAACTTGTAAGATTGTTTTCCATGCTGCCATCCGGTGACCCAGGCCCTACCAATGCTTAATTCTTTACACTACTGTAGTTCCTTTCTCCCAAGGATAAAAAGATCCTTTTGCACCAATTTGTCTGAGAATATTATTTAGTGCTGTGCAGCTGTGTTTCACCCCAGAATTGGCTGCATTTCATTGATGGACTAAGGTGATCTGAATATATGCAATCTGAAAAGTGCTTTTAGGGCTTACCCTTCCTCCTGCTCACGTGGGTGTAAATCAGAACCAATTCAAGTCAACAGAGTTACAATGAATTGGGAACCAATGGGAGATACTGGAAAATCAGACCTGGAGAGTTCAAGGTATGCAAGGCACAAATGTATGAAAAATAAAACTGAGGTCCTATACTAGGGTGATGCTAAGAGTATAAAAACTCAGATCACTGAGGGTGTTAAAGATCCTTTCTCATTTTCCCCAAAAAGTGAGAGCTAAAACTAGGCAGCACTCGTTCCGTGGTTTGTACTTTTGTCAGAAATGCCTTTTATCTCAATTTTGTAACTTTTCACCAAAAATGGGGTTGGTTTTTTTCTGAAACATTTTCCTTTTTTTTCCCCCGGTTTTGAAAGAACAAATGCTTAACCATTTTTTATTAATCACTGAATTTTTTTTTTAAAATCCCATCATGGGTCTAAACTGCCCACAAAACTCATTTTTTTAAAATGTTTCTTGTCTCAGAAATGAAAAACAAGAAACCAAAAATGTCAGTGGAAAAAATGTGAATAAAAATTCCACCAAAAAAGGTGAAAAAATAAATGCAAATGATTTTGAAGTTTTCAAAATGTTCCATGATGATAATTTTAATTCTTCAAGCAGTTCCAATCAGGTTGTAAGCTGATGTTCTAGTCAATTTTGAATTAATATAATTGTATTTGGTTTCCTGATATTCCCTCTGGAAATTCAAATAGAAAGTGCAGGGGTCCTGTATCTGTCCTGAACTGTTACTGCCGCTGTTAAGCAGCTGCCACATTCCAACTAAGAGATGGCTGCATTGCAGCACTGGGTCAAGTCATTCCTCTGTGGTATGTAGTTCATACTGCACTCTGGGGTCCATGCTATTCTCCTTGGGCCAAATTCTCTGCTGGCACAACTCTGTTGAAATCAATGAAGCCAGCCAATAATTTAGCCTATAATTCATATCCTAGCTGCTGGCTGGATGCTTTTACTGTGTGTCTAAACTCCTGTATGAATCATGTAATGTGTTGCCTGGGTAGACTTCATTATAGTGTCTTTGATGTGCCCATCATTAAACCTAGCCCATTATAAGGCTGGTGGGTGTGTTATACTTGCAAACAGCCTGTTTCTCTTGTGAAATGTGTAACGCTGTCTATAAATATATTTCTGACTTCCTCTGACGAACCCGATTCCATACTTCCCTGAGCTGGAGAAGGGGCATGGGAATGAAGCAAATGGTGAGCTCCAGGTTTTATGCGGCATTCGATGGTTATTTCCATATTGAGCATGTGGGAGCTGACGGTGGTGGGGTGGGAAAGCATTTAATAATGCGTCGAGAGGCAGCGTAGTCCAGTATGGTGAGCACTGGACTGGGACGTAAGTCTCAGTCTTAATCCTGACTCTGCCACTGTCCTACTGTATCCCCACGGGCAAGTTGCTTCTCCTGTTTGCCTTCCCATTCTTCTGCTGTTTTGTGTATTCAGGCTGGAAACTCTTCAGGGCCAGGGCTGTCTCTTGTTACGTGATGGGGTCATGATGCCAGCTGGGCACTCTATGGTATAATGTTTATGAAATGGACATTGGAGCTGAATTTTGGAGCTGTTGCATTTCCAGTGAATCCCAGTAGCTGAGGGATTTATTTTCCCCTTCTTACTTCCTGCTGTGGCAAAAATTCAACTTGTTTTAATAATAGGGAGGAAAAGTCTTTGAAATGAGCATGGACTAAAGAATGGAACAGTCCCCAGTCTCCCAGCCCCCCTTAGCTCCTGCAGATAAGGAGCCCCTCCCACCCTACAGTGCTACATAGCAATATCCATGAGTAACCAATCCGTCCTGCAGAAATCCTCAGTCTGACTCTCGCCACATGGCTCAGAGCCACAAATGTGCTTTTTCCAGACTTGTGGCAATTAAACCTTTGCAGCACCCGATGCCATCCCACATTCTCTCTATAGAGACAGACAGACAGGCCACCACTCCAGCTTCTTTGCACTCCCTGGAGTTCAGCCCCGCATCTGCTCTCTCAAATCCAGATTCTTATGAAGGCCTTTCACTTTTTCCTCTGACACCTGCCCCCTCTTCACTTCTGCTGTTAAACCCTTGGCCTATGCCATGCTGCAATTCCTGTTCCCAAGACTGCCTCTGGCCTGCCTGTATCTCATCCCTTGCCTCTGCAGTCCATCCCAAAGCTCCAGGTTGCAGCATCTTCCTTTCCTACCACAGCACTTTTCCTCACCCATCCTCAGCACACATTCTACATGTGACAAATCAGCCTCTCTCTGGGGACTGAACTGGGGGGTTTCCATAGCTAACAGCACTACAGCTTCAGTTAAAGGACTGAAGTTGATGGGAGCGCTGGGTGATTTCCCCCCCTCCCCTGACATTCAGGCCACAGAAAAGGGGGTGGTTATGGTTGCATCTAGGAAACTCAATCAAGGATCGGCCCCACCGTGCTAGGTGCTGTACAGAGAAAGAACAAAGACAGACCCTCTCAGACAGCACGGGCCAAACAGACAGAGTGGGATTGGGAGGGAGAGGTGACAATAAAGCCAGTCTATACTAGAGATTTCTGCCGGCATAGCTGTGTCAGTCAGGGGTTGATGAGACATGAGCTGTGACTGACAGAGCTGTGCCAGCAGAAGCCCCTCGAGGAAATGCAGATATACTGGCTAAGCCATGCTTTGACTGGCGTAGCTTATTTTGCCCGAGAATGGGTGGTGTAATAAGCGATACCAGTAAAAGTGCAGTTTTGCCAGTCTAAGCTGCATCCACTAGGTGTGCTTTTTCTGCATAGTGCGCTGTTAATAGTTGTTTGTTTGTCTTGCCATTGCGCCTAAGAGTCCTAGTTGTGGACCGGGCCCTGTTGTGCTAGGTGCTGTATAAACACAAAACAAACAGGGCGTCTCTGCCTGAGGGAGCTTAGTCTGAGTCCTCCAGTGTACTTATTTTGGGAAAACCCTCCTAGGGCAGACATGCTGTGATGGGTTCCCCAGGGTGCAACCTGAACTGTGCAACCGCTGAGCCCTCTGTCCCGGGCTCCCTCTCACACTGTGATGCTGTTGCTAAGCCGCAAACCTCTGCCAGGTACTGTACTTACAGACAGCAACAGGCAGGGACACACCCAGCTGAGTTACATGAATGCTTCTCTCAGCCACTCATGAACTAACAATAGAGGCTCCAGCCAGTTCCCCTGAGCTCCCCAGCTTAGGATCCCAGAGTTGTACTAGCCTGACCGGTATATGTTCATAACCCAGTCCGCCCCTCCCTCAGTGTGGAGAGGACATGCACCAGTTTTTGTTCCTGAGCAGATTTCCCAAGCATATCAAGCAAAATACACTGTTCTAGGTAAAACATTGAACAGGTTTGTTAACTACAGAAAAATTAGATGTTGAGTGATTATAAGAGGTAGGCACAAAGGATAGAGATGGCTACCAAATAAAATAAAACAAATGCACAATCTAAGTTCTATAAACTAAACAGGATTTGACTCAAGCAGTGTCCCACCCTGATAGACAGTACAAGCAGATTACAGATCTTCCATACACAGACTGGAACTCTCCTCCAGCCCGGGACCACCTTCCCCCTTTCAGTCTTTGTCCTTCAGATGTGCTTCCAAGTGTTGTTGTAGGGGGAGTGAGGTCAAGTGATGATACCACTTCCTCTCTTTTATAGTTTCTTCCAGCCTCCTGGAAAGATCTTTGCTGGTGACATGGGGGTCCCGTCCTGCCCCCATTGGTCAAGCATTCTCCACTGTCTATGTGATCTCTCTGAGAAGTCTCCATTGTATACAATACCTAGGATAGTGCTGTGAGTGTGGATTCTCTTTAATGGGCCATCAGTGTATCTGGTTGCTCCATCGTTGTACCTAAAAAGCTGGTTGTGGCTGTTCTCAACTTCACAACATATTTCAGTAACGCACACCTAGCAAAACTTCATAACTTTCCTTATACTGACAGCACATGCAATCCAACATGATATTGATATTCACCAGATCAAGACTTTTCAGATACCTCACATGGCACACCTTGTACAAAACCCATCCTAATGACATGACATTGGTCAACGCAGGGGCTCCAGGGTGCTGCTTGGAGGCACAGAGTGCCGCACATGCCTTACGAGTTCATTTCCTTTTTAAAAACTAAATTTTGCAGAGGCCAGGGATGGCTCTGGGCATTGGCCTGCATTCTGAGCACTGAAAATGGGAAGGCCATCTCTTCTCTAGCCCTGGCTATGTGGATAGAGCCAGTGTCTTTACAGTCAGCAAGCTCACCTCGCCCCTCGTTCTGCCATTACTCTGTTTACTTTGCCTCAAATGTAATCGAAGAGTCCAGCCATCTCTTGCAGCTTTAATGTGAAGAAATCTTCTGTCATCGTTGTAAACAGGAAGCACGTGATGAAAAGTGAGTTATTTTATTTAACCCAAGCAAAAGAAATGAAATAGAGGAGCAGCAACAAAGTGCTAATTTACTCGGCGAAGAAACAGCATTCCCCTCCTGCAGCCGCAGAACTACTGCGCCTCGCAGATGTGCCGAAGTAAAAAAGCTGCTTTTCACAAAATCAAACAAAGGTCTAGAGATTCTTTTCAGGGCCCCCAGTAGATCTAGCGCTTCTCTGCACACTTCCTCAGCCAAACTCTGATTCTTTAGGGGGAGAGAAAATCCAGCCCAGCTGATTGATGAGTTCGTACGCAGCAATAAAGGAGCAGAAGGGAAGAAGAAAACATCTGTTTTGGGGAACATATAGGAACCCTGTGAGGTGAACAAAGACCTGTGCATTGTGGTGGTGGTTTCCCTGGGTGGGTGGGTTTTAAAGAGAGGCCATTAGAGGAAATGAAGAGATGGAATAGAAACGAGTCCAACAGGATGAAATGACTGAATCTCAACAAAGGTATTTTTATGCCTCGGGGGAAGTTTTTGTTAGTATTTGTTAGTGTCCAGTGTTAAATTGCTTTACAGAGACATCTCAGTGGCTCATTTTTTAATTCCACCTAATCTAGCTGGATATTTTAGGTACTTACACAGCCCCCATGACTGTTGTATCACAGCTCTGCCCAATCTTTATTCATAGAACTCCCCTCTGAGGCAGGGCAGGCTGTTATCCTCATTGTGCAGATGGGGGACTGAGGAACAGAGAGGCTAAGGGACTTGCTCAGGGTCACACAAGATATCTGTAGAAGAACAAACCATGAGGAGTCCTTGTGGCATCTTAGAGACTAACACATTTATTTGGGCATAAACTTTCGTGGGCTACAACCCACTTCATCAGATGCATACAATGGAAAATACAGTAGGAAGGTCTAAATATACAGCACATGAAAAGATGGGTGTTGCCTTACCACGTGGGGGGTCAGTGTAACGAGGCCAATTCAGTCATGGTGGATGTGGCCCATTTCCAGCAGTTGACAAGAAGTTGTGAGTATCAACAGAGGGGAAATTATTTTCCCACTCTTGGTCTTTATTCAGGCCTAATTTGGTGGTGTCTAGTTTGCAAATTAATTCCAGTTCTGCAGTTTCTCATTGGACTCTGTTTCTGAAGTTTCATTGTTGAAGAATCACCACTTTTAAGTCTGTAATTGAGTGACCAGGGAGGTTGAAGTGCTCTCCTACTGGTCTTTGAATGTTAATTCTTGATGTCTGATTTGTGTCCATTTATTCTTTTGCATAGAGACTGTCTGGTTTGGCTAACGTACATGGCAGAGGGGCATTGCTGGCACATGATGGCATAGATCACATGGATAGATGTGCAGGTGAACGAGCCCCTGAGGGTGGCTGATGTGGTTAGGTCCTATGATGATGTCCCTTGAACAGAACAGAACAGACTTGCACCCACATCTTCTCAGTGATAGGCTAGTGCTCTGATCACTGGACTATCCTTCCTGTCTAAGTGTTGTACCTCACCAGTGCCAGGTGCTAGGGTCATGTGCTCAGGATGCAGTGCAAGCTTTACATGTGAGTGACCCAAATCTTGCACTAAGCATGTGGAAACAGCTCCTAGCATACAATCTAACCATGCTAGCAGAGCCAGACGAAGGTCCTTCAGCCCATCAGAACTTCCCCACTTCCGTCATCCTGGGGGGAGCAGCTGTGGAGGGGCCATGTAGGAGAAGTCCTCCTCTAGCCCCCGATCCTGCAATTGAAAGGGTGTGCATGGACAGCTGCTGCCACGCGGAGAAAAGTGTCTCTCAGATGCTCCTCCGGAAGAAGCTTTTGATATGCCCCATGCAGGTTCCAGGGTGGCTGAGGAGGAGGTATTTGCTACTCAGCTTCCTGGGTTCATCAGTAATCTCCCTGGAGTCCTCCTCAGCCACCCTGGAACCTGCATGGGGCACAATAAACCAAAAACTTCCCCCCCCCCCCAAATCCCACAACTGGAGGTCTGGCAGCCATGGCAGTGCCAGCTGTGCCTCCCCGCCCTATTATACCCACTGCCCATGGTGGGGAGGCAGTGGAGAAGAACCTAGATTAACTCACTCCCCGGCCTTAAATAGAATTTACATATGGCGGGAATCCTTTGTTTCCTAGTTTGGTCCCCACCCCCTTCCAGTGGAAAAATACCAGCATTTCAAGATGGTGTCCTGCACCAGGTGACATGATCACATGACCCTGGCCCTGCCGTGTCAAAGCAGCATCCCAGGAAAGGCAGAAGATTAGTATCTTCAAAGTCCTATTGTTCTCGCTAATGGCCCATCCAGGGTGATTGCCATTGTCTGGTGGGGGTTCCCCAGGTACAAAGCACTTCTGTAATTGGTACATAGTCCATATTCCTAACCTCAAATACAGAAATGATACATGCATACAAATGGGATAATAATATCTAGTAAATCATAACATTTCCAATGACACCTCACATGACCTATCTTGCCTAAACACATCTTGGTTATGCCATATTCATATCATAACAATATTTCTATGAAGAATATGGAGCAAAATGTCACATTCCCCCTTGGGGTGGGGGGGTAACTCTGGCTGTGAGACTGTGTCAATTTCACCCTCAGGGCCCAATCTCTCGCCTACTGAAGCCAGTGGCAAAATGCCCATTAACATGAGTGAGAACTGAATTAGGCTCTTAATGTGTAGAATGGGTAACTGGGTGCTAATTTGGACTCACAAGCACACACCTTTGTGGGGGCCTAGCTGAGTTACCTGACTTTCTGGGTCTCAGCATTTACACCCTCTAAAATGGGGAGTCTAGGGGGATGTTTTCCAGAGGATAACTGTTGGATGATGCCCAGTCTGCACCTGCTGTAGGGGTCCTGTTTTCAAGCTTTTCCCTGCAACCATGAGGGCTAAAAACATTCTTTTTTCATATGCAAGCTGGGATTTGGCTCTAATCACATGAATCCAGGAGCTGGAACTTTAAGAAAAGCCCCAGACATTGCAAGACGCACAAGATGTGTCAGCCCTTCTAGAGGAAAATGCACATGCTGAGGGCCCCAGCAGACGGGGTGTGTTACACCAACTTAGATTTTCTCTACTTAGACTCACGCCCACTTACTTATGCGTAACTTACAACCCCGCTCCGCATCACCTCTGATTTGGGCTCCGTGACTAACTCAGTCAGAGGGGATGTACACTGGTGTAACTCACACCCCACGGGGCCAGAAGGGAGCGAGGAATGTTGGAAGAAAAGCATTTTGCAGGAGGGTGTAATTGGAAGGAGGCTCCCTTTCTGCTGTCCCCTCAGCACGTCGGGCTGCGTCAGCTCAGATTCATTCAGTCACCTACACACTGGGAAGTGGGTGAGGGAGCCTGATTTACACCCCACCTGTGCACTGGGCTCTTTGACTCCTCTAATTTAGCTGGCGAACCACACCAAGGTGCTTAGAAGATTTAGGGCCAGATCCTCAAAGGTATTTAGGCACCTAACTCCCATGGGTTTGAGGATCTGGGCCTTTAGGATGCTCAAAAAATGGGATCGTCATTCCCTCACCCCGACACCAGATGCACGCAAAATGACAGCTGTCCAGGTCCTCTGTTTTCTGCCTCATCCCAAAGATGGCACCATCAGCAGCACAGAACCCCCTGACGCCACCCAGGGGCCCTGGTTGGGTGCTGATGCAGAAGGAAGAGCGCCACCTACCGAATCACCATTGGAAAGACTGGCACAGTGACGGGATCTAAAAGAGTTAGAGGTGGTTGAACATGGACCGACAAAGACCACAACATATCAGAGTTGAGCGCAGCCATGCAGTCCTGATCACCGGTTTGGTTCGAACTGCTGACTGACAGACCTTTGATTTCTAGATGTGCAGTTACGGACTCATTTAAATGTTCCCTGCTTGCTGGTGTGTTCCCAAGTGATGGCTTGAAATGGGCGCATGCCAGGGATCCTAGCTCATGCACAGACAGATCTGGGTGATGATTTCCATAGGGCCTGCTTGCTTGCCAGGAGAATCGGAATTTTCTGAAACACACAGTAGCTAAATATTCCAGTGCCACCGTCCTGGCTGTAACTGCTCCCCCCCCAACAGCACCACCTTGAGACCATTGTCTAAGCAAACCACTGCTCTACTCTCAGGTTCCTCAGGGAGTCCGTCCGAAGACTCCTCATCCACAGCAATGTCCATGTAGATCTTCTTAGCTCCCATACTCCCACAACCTGCTGACTAGCCAGGTGATCTGCAAAGAGAACAGGCATGAAAAGTCAAGTAGGGGTGGGAGTGAGGTTGGAGCAGTGGCCTGGCTAGCAGCTCAGTGGGGTAGTCTTTCTCTGGTGAGCTGTTTTCCCCTTTGCGGCTCAGTTTCCAAATCCATAGAGAGAAAAATATTCCCCCCACTTCCAGGGAGCTGCATCCATTGTTTGTATGAGATCCCTGCGCCTTCTCTCCCACTTCATGCCACCTCTGGGCAATGCACGTAGTGGTGATCACTGCAACTGGGTATGATGTGTGCTCCTTCCCCCCCCCACACACCCCATGCCACCCCAGTTCCACTGCCCAGGGAGAGAGGGAAGTAGAGCCTTAAATCTGTACTTACCCCTCTGTTCTCTATGGGATTTCAAATGCTGTTGCTGGCACCAATCTCCTTTGCTCCCTGGGTGCTGCGAGTACAAAGACTGAGATTGTGCCATATGTGCTGCGCTCTCTCAGGGAGATTTTGCTTTCGTTCTTTCCTGTTCAGTTGTTTCTGCTTCGACCATCTCTACACACCCAAACTGCACGTCTTTCACTGTACCAGAAATACTATCCATGGACATTGGCCAAACCAGACAGTCTCTACGCAAAAGATTAAATGGACACAAATCAGACGTCAAGAATTAGACCATTCAAAAAGCAGTTGGAGAACACTTCAACCTCCCTGGCCACTCAATTACAGACCTAAAAGTCGCAATACTCCAACAAAAAAACTTCAAAAACAGACTCCAACAAGAAACTGCAGAATTGGAATTAATTTGCAAACTGGACACCATTAAATTAGACTTGAATAAAGACTGGGAGTGGATGGGTCATTACACAAAGTAAAACTATTTCCCCAGGCTAATTTTTTCCCCTTCTGTTACTCTCACCTTCTTGTCAACTGTTGGAAGTGGGCCATCCTGATCACCACTACAAGTACTCCTGTCCTTTTTACTGTCCCTCATGGGGATGCTGCGATCCTCCTCTGGGCTCAACCCTGTCCCTATTGGAGGCAAGGGGAACAGGAACAGACCCTCTGTGAGTGGGAAACAGATTGAAGACAGACTGACTACAGGGTCATTAGGGTTGGACAATTGCTTGTCGAAGGGCCATGATGCAGTACAACATGGGAGCTACCTGGGCTAAAGGCTGGTCCTCTGGCTCCTGCATGCCAGGGTGGGAGGGATGTAGGGAACATGTTAGAGATGGCCAGGGCTGCCGGGGGGGGGAGGCAAGTGGGGCAATTTGCCCCAGGCCCTGGGTCCCACAGGGGCCCCCACGAGAATATAGTATTCTATAGTATTGCAACTTTTTTTTATGGAAGGACCCCCCGAAATTGCTTTTCCCCAGGCCCCCTAAATCCTCTGGGTGGCCCTGGAGATGGCCCCTTAAACACCTGGCACAGCGATACCCTGCCTCCATCACCTTGGAGGCGACACTTAGGCTGTGCACATCAACTCGCCTCTCAGCTGGCGTGAATCAGGAGTAACCCCATGGAAGTCAATGCAGTCAAGTTGTGGTAAGCGAGGAAAGAATTAGGTGGGGCTACGGTCCTGGAAGAAACTTTTAACATCTTTCCTGCTTAACCACACCCCACCCCCACCCCCCGCGCCCGCCCGCCTTACCTGTCTGACCTATTTCCAGCCTCTTCAGGGCTTTTGTTTTCACTGACAGCTGTTCTACGCCTTTGCTCTGGGTCCTCCAGGTGAGCGAATGTTTACTGTAACATTCCCCATGAAGGTGGACTCAGCAGCACACTGCCCACTCCAAGCCATGGGAGCCAGCAGATTTTACACCGGCTCTTGTCAGCTGGGTGCAGACTATCCAGCTGACCCCACATCTGCAGCTTCCTCCTCCTCTTAGGATCATTTTGGGTCAGACTCTGAAAGGCAACATTGTGACATAGCTGGGTACAATCCAGACCAAAGAGTAGCTGGGTCACCCCTGCCCGTAACCTGTGGGGGCCCTTTGCAATGCCTTGCTGGGGCAGCCTCCAATGTGGACTGCTCACAAACAGCCTCCAGCTTGTATGTCACTCCCAGCTCCATCTGTGTGTGCTGCAGCAGCCTGTCGAACCTGGGTTCTTACCAGCCTTAAAGGGTGACTGCAACACACCTCCAGTCCCAGATATCCCCCAGAAGCATATGTCCTGTGCTGCCCAGCCCTCTGCCGGACAGTGCAACTACACAGAGTCCGTTATTCCTTTAAGGGTATAATGTGCACACAACTTGTTACTCCAAATGGAATTACCCAGACACTAAAACTTGAATGCTCTGGATTAGATAAAACAATCAAACAGGTTCATTAACTACAAAGAGAGATTTTAAGTGAGTAATGAGGCATGAAACTCAGAAGTGATTGCAAGAAAAAGAAAGATAAAACGCCTGCTGGTGCCTAACGTAACAAACCATGTTAGATTTAAAGCAAAGTTCTCTCACCACATGCTTTCAGCAATCCTACTGACCAAACTCTTTAGGTGGGGACCTCGCCCCTAGAGTCCAGTGGCTGCTTCCTTTGTCTCTTCAAATGCAGTGAATGTGGTGGGCTAGGGGAGAGAGGGGTGTCTTGGAGTGTCTGCATCTTCTTTTTATAGCCCTATCCCACCTTGAAGAAGCCTTTCCGGCTGGGAGTGAGGCGACAGGCCGTCTGTGTGGCAGGAAGCTCTAAGCTGTTTCTTTGTTAAGATGTAGATTTTGTCCTTGCCCCATTTCCTGCCAAAGAACAGCCACGTAGCAGGTAATGGCCCATCTGCCTTGTTTACACCTGGCTGAGGGATCAGCTTGTCCTTTGTCTGAGGAACTGGTTTGACCACTCCCCAGACTTATGTGGAAAACGTACTTTTAGGGCTTGTCTACACTTACAGTTTTGCAGCGCTGGTCGTTACAGCTGTGGTCGTACAGCTGTGTACGGCCAGCGCTGCAGTGTGTCCACACTGACAGCGACCAGTGCTGCAGTGTGTCCACACTTGCACCAGTTGCAGCGCTGTTGTGAGTGGTGCATTGTGGGCAGCTATCCCACAGAGCACCTCGTCCCAATTTGCTGCTGGGGGTTGTGGGAAGGGGACGGAAGGGTGCGGGTCATTCCGCTTCCTGTTCCAACGACCCGTGGTGCA